>NC_136507.1:96909597-97132097 GCF_053919585.1 Euprymna scolopes
TTCACAGATCAATGTTACGGAGCATATGGAAATAAAACCGGATAAAACGGTTACGAGCAGCATCATCTGTCCCAACAGTCACGAATTACTCAAGAGAGTCGAGAATACCCCTGGTCCTCTCTCTGATAATATAATTAAATTAAATTACAAGACGTCGTTAACGCTTGAGAATGTCACGTTGAAGCCAGGTTTGAATTTGGTGACACTTAAATATCAAGTCGGGGTAAGTGGTTCAATTTTTTTGCAACTGAATAGTTATTTAAGAATTTCTATTTGTGACCTTAGCGTCTTTGAAACAATCGTAAATCAGACCATTGTTGAGTTTGAATTCTTGGAACTGTAATAAATAATGTTAGGAATTTATTTATCACTATATATACATATATATATATATATATATATATATAGTCTAAAGAAGAAATTCTTGGAGTCAAAAAAAAACAAACTAAATTTAACCTATCTCAGACTTATCAGCTACATAATCAGACTTCTAAAAGTTTATAATTACAAAAGAAAATTCAACTATATATGGATGAAAAAAAAAAGCCTTAACTAAAATTGTTAAATAGAAATAGTCTTATGGCTTGCATAAGTCAACTTTTCAAAAGTCTACTATTATAAAAGAGAATTCAAGTATATAAGGATGAAAAAAATAAACCTTAACTAAAATTGTTAAATAGAAAATAGGTATCCTCAGCTGCCTATTACATAGCTGTTTCGGAGATTTAAAAACAGGACAGCTGTAAAATACATATGTTACAGCTGTAAAATACATATGTTACAGCTGTAAAATACATATATGTTACAGCTGTAACATATATGTTGGGACAATCAATCAGAATCGGAAAAAGTGTGCTGATGCCAAAAACGATTCTTTTAATTGTCATTTTTATTTGATTTTGCTTAAAATGAGGTGCCACAGGACTTATGAAGAAGAACCTGAAGTCCTACCTAACTAATATTCCTGGTGAACCAAGTGCAAAAGAGATTCAGACAATCGCACTTAAGGGAACAGCGAGGATACTAAAAAGAGCTCTCGGTTGGTTTCAATAAAAAAGCGGGGCAATGTTGGCAGCTGGTTTGGCTGCCCCATACCCAGCATTACCATCTTCAAAGGAAGAAAAAAAAAGTAGTAATAATAAAATATTGATTTTAAGCTACCAGTAAAACTAAAATCTATAGAACCACCCCCACCGATGTATTTTTACGTTTGAGAAAATATCTCTGCATTTAATGTGTATTTTTACAGTAATTGGAAAAAAATAACAACTCTATTGCTAAATATTTAGAGATTTATAAAGAATCGGAATCAGTAATTGCAACAGAATTGGGAATTTAGTACAGAATTGGTAATTGTATCAGAATCGGGAAAATATTGGAATAGTTTCATTATAACGAATAATATTATGACTGTATAAAGGTAAATAACAACGAAAATATGATCATCAAAGGTCAGTGCATTTATTGAAATAGTTGTAAAACTTGTGAAAATACGTTTATATTGATGATTCTGGATTATGTATGTGGCATGTAGCATATGGTAAGTTTTAAAAAACAAAAAACCTTCCACAATTGTGAAGCAAACTGTCCTACTGGTATAAGAATAATAAAAACCCTATTTGCAAAGAACTATATATATATATATATATATATATATATATATCTCAGTAAAGGAACGAAACAATTGTATGCTTGTGTAGTAAATAAAACTTGACCATTACCTTTTTGTGATGAACATAAAAATGAGGGTCTGTTCCCAGTAAAGTGATATATATATGTGTGTGTATTTTTTTTTTTTTTTTTTTTTTTTTTTTTACAAAGGCATCACCACATTATCAAGGCCCAGAGGCCACTCAAGGATAAGGGTTAAAGAGTGTACAGTAGAAGTTGGTCAATATAGTAATCATTAGTAATGAAAATTTGGTAAATTTAATAACTTATATGGAACGGCTCATCAAGAACTTATTTACTTTAGACTTGAACAAAACCATATTGTAGTCAGCCGGAAAGCAGGAAAACGGAAGACAATTCCACAGGCGTGCAGTTCTAAGAAAGAAGCTTTGTTCATGGAATCTACGTTTAGGTTTAGGCACAGATAAAGAGTGGGGGAAATTATTGATAGTGTTTACAGCTAGACGAGTGTTTCTTGTGAAAGTTTGGCGAGGGGGGACCATAGATTGAAGCTCAGTTGAACACTTTCCATGAAAATAACGATACATCAGAGACAAACTCGCAACATCTCTTCTGTGAGATAGAGGTTGCAAGGAGGAGAAAAGGACATCTCCTACGAGGCTACGAAGTCTATTTTGAACTCTATCAAGGCAGGACAAGTTCTTTCTAGCAGCTCCTGCCCAGATGTGGCAACAGTATTCCATCCTTGGACGTACCTGGCTCTTATATAGATAGAGAATAGCATCAGCAGTGAGATATCTACTGGATCGATAGAAAGATCCCACCATTTTTCCAGCGGCCTTGGCAACAGATTTGATATACGTGTTCCATTTAAGATCAGGAGTAATGGTCAAGCCCAGAAGCTTGTCAAAACTTGAGGCCTCCTGAAGACGAGAGCCATTCATTTCAATTGATGACAAATGTGGATTAGAATGTTGATGATGTAAAGAGAGAAGCTTGGTTTTAGATGCATTAAAAGTAACCAGCCACTCCTTTCCCCATTGTACTACGTGCTCAAGATCAGAGGAGAGAGAATTGGAGAGAACTTGCTCGTTTACTGTCTTAGATGTGGTACCATAAATGGTAGTGTCGTCAGCATAAATGTCTACAAATGATGTAAGGATATGATTTGGAAGATCATTAATGTAGATCAGGAAAAGAGTTGGGCCCAGGATGGATCCCTGAGGGACACCGGCATTAATATTGTGAGCTTCTGATTTTTGCCCCTCAACTACTACTCTTATGAATCTATCAGAAAGAAATGATTTAATAATTGAGAAGACTTTTCCAGCTATACCATAGCTAGCGATCTTATGAAGTAAACCTTTATGCCATACCCTATCAAAGGCTTTAGATATGTCAAGAGCAATTGCCCTAGAAAGATTGCCACCGTCGAGAGATTTGCTAATCCTATGCGATATAACTGTAAGGACATCTGCTGTAGATCTAGCAGAACGGAAACCATATTGAGTGTCACTAAGAAGGTTATTTTTGTTGAGATGTTTGATTACTTCTGTATTTAATACAGATTCTAGCAACTTACTCATGACGCACAGGAGACTTATTGGCCTGTACTGAGAGGGGGATGAGCGATCACCTGAATTCTTAAATACAGGGCATACTGATGAGATTTTTCAGGGAGATGGGAAACTATTCTCCTTAAGACAACGTTTAAACAGTTTTGTAAGTATGGGCGCTAGTTCAGGTTGAAGTTTTTTGAGTACTATAATTGGAATACCATCAGGGCCAGTTGCTTTACTGGAATCAAGGTTTTTGATTAGCTTGGCAACATCACGTACAGATATACGTATATCACATAGCGTGTTTTCTGATACAAGAGGAAATATTGGGGGTTGGCGGTCTTGGTCGCAAAGGGTAGAATTAGCTGCAAAGTTCTTGACAAAGAGTTTGGCTTTGTCTGATGCTGACGAGATTACCTCAGATCCATTGATAATAGTTGGGATGGAGCACACGCTTCTGTTCAGGATTCTGTTTGCTATTTGCCAAAACTGGTGGGAACCAAGCCGCTGCTCAGCTACTTTGGACTTAACAGATTGAGCATACAACTCTCTTGCGTTCCTTATTACTTTCTTACAATGGTTGCTGGCAGTCCTGAAAACGGCTTTAGTTTCCATACATCTATTACGTTTGAAGCAGTGGAAAAAGTGATTTCTGTGCGCAATGGCAGCAGCACATTCTGGAGAGAACCATGGCTGGCTGTTAGGTTTTTGCTGAAACTTTTTAGAGGGTATGAAATGGTCAATACCTACAATTAACCATTCAGTTAGGTCTAATACTATAGAGGACACATCCTTTTTAAACATGGAATGCAGAGGTAGATCAGATATAAATGTACGGAAGCTATCCCAGTCAGCCTTAGTGTATCGATATACTGTACGATGAAGAGGTACGTCTGGGGACTTATTACATTTCATTTTTATCTTAATTGATACAACAGAGTGGTCGGAAGATCCAAGAGGCGACAGAACAGAAACTGAACATAGTGTATATATGTGTGTGTATATATATATATATATATATATATATATATATATATATATATGGTGGCTTCCTCCAGTCTTAACAGACTATGTAAGGATGCCTGCGCATGGAAATTTTGTGGCAAGAGTTGCGTAATTCCCAACCACACCTCGTGAATCAACATTGTTAAAGTGGCAAGTGGAGGCTCAAAACAACTGGAAACAATGCTGAGATAAGCGGAGAGCACGTACAGCGCCTAGAATTCTCTCTAGGTTCAACATTGCTGTGTTGTGTTGTTACCATTTCTTTTTTCTTGATTTACGTCATTCTCTTGTTCTTTTCAGTTATGCTGCTGCTACTCTCTTCTCCTCCTCCCACTCAACTTCTCGTCTCACTCATCTTTCCACCATCTAAAACATTCAATATGCAAACAAGCAAGATTATCAGTTTTAGTATTATATAAATTTGTGCACGATTTTGAATAAGTGACTAATGATGTTAATAACAAAAAGGTTGTAAATTGATGAATGATTGTCTTAATGATAAAACGTAAGAGACAAACAGATCAACTTATCTAATATATAACCTCAAACCAGACTTTTTTTGCTGATGTAAATATGCTAAATCGCTTTTATCCTGCAAGATTTATATATTACTCTGAATAACTAATAACTAGGGCTATGACAACCGGATATTCTTATTATTGTTTTGACTTTCGAGTATATATCAGACAGTTAATCAACCAAGAACCACATCACTCTATATAAAAGCATATAAGATATCAACCAATACACACTCGAGAGTCAAAAAAATGAAAAGAATATTCTGTTGTCATAGCCCTACTAATAACTAACTGGTATTTGGAATCACTTCTATCAAAAACAAATTGACATTTTATTTTTGTAGGAGGAGTTTTTTTCCTTAAGAAAATTGTACTCCTCCCACCACTCATTAACAATCAGAATATTTTAGTAATGGACATTTTTGTTAAATATTAATATTGAAGAAACATCCATTGCTAAATTTGCAGATTAATCCAATCTAGCAGAACACATGGAAATTCCACAGTAGTTCAAACTTTTTAAAACACATATAAAATGAAAAAAATAAATAAATAAAACAAATAACAAACGTTTAACAAACTCTCTTTAACCTTTTAAAGCTAAAAAGAATTGATTAAAAAAATTTAGTTTTTTTTCAATGAAAATTCAACACACAACACATTTTGTTTTTTCGTTTTTTTTTTTTTTAATAATTTTTTATAATTATAAAACAACAGATGTCAATTCACTTGCACATTTTTTTTTAATTCTAAAAAGAAACTATAATAAATAAAAATAGTCTCCTCTTAACATGATATTTTTTTTAATTATAAAATAAAAAAGCCACTTTGAAACTGTAAACAGACAGCCATGTTTTTTTTTTTTTTTTTTTAATTTTTGGAGAAAAATGATTTTAATGATTTTTAACTGATAAAGAGCAACTATAAATGGAGATAATTTGTTTCTCATTCATTAATGTTTGCGATGATGCTTTTTGTTTTTTTTTTGTGACACTGGATGTAGGAACCAGTAAATTAGATTTCATTTATTTAATTTAGTAAATTTAGATGGCGTCCAGGGAAGGGATTAGGTCCTGAGACATGATTGTTAAAATAATGTTGTTTTAATCTTTATGTATAAAATGATTGGATGTAAATAGCTTACCAAACATTGGACAAATGGTTTTATTTCTTTTACAAGTTAATGCAGTATGCTTTCTGGTTCTGAATTTTTGCAATGAGGATTTATTATTTGTGATCTTTGGATTCTTTGGACTACTGTTCTCATCTTGAGTGTAATTTTCTCAACATTTCAATTACTGTAACTCTTAACTTTCTTCTGGTGTATCTTGTTGAACTCTGGAATCTGCACAAAATTTCGAACAGAACCTTTTATTTAATCCACAGGGGTATCATGCTCTTGTTCTGTCAGCCATGACTGGAACAAAGTTCTAAGTAATTTGCAGTTGTATTTCGGGTGTTGCATGCATGGAGTATTGAACCTTCAACTCCCAAAAGAGTATGAATTACAAATGAATTTTACCACTGCGCTATGGTTCTTTTCATATGACAGAAAGAAAAAGGTCTGAGGTCACATCAACCGAAACATTGTGAAAATAACACTCAAGATGAGAAAAGTGAAAAAAATCCAAATAATACGCGGTTATGTGCAACAAAATACATTTCGAGTTGATTAATGAATTTGTGTTTTATTTTTTTTAAGTGCGTATATAACATGGTTGTTACGTTTCAAACATAGTGCGTGTATAACATGGTTGTTACGTTTCAAACATAGTGCGTGTATAACATGGTTGTTACGTTTCAAACATAGTGCGTGTATAACATGGTTGTTACGTTTCAAACATAGTGCGTGTATAACATGGTTGTTACGTTTCAAACATAGTGCGTATATAACATGGTTGTTACATTTCAAACATAATGCGTATATAACATGGTTGTTACGTTTAAAACATAATGCGTATATAACATGGTTGTTACATTTCAAACATAATGCGTATATAACATGGTTGTTACGTTTCAAACATAGTGCGTATATAACATGGTTGTTGCATTTCAAGCATAGTGCGTATATAACATGGTTGTTACTTTTCAAACAGTGCATATATAACATGGTTGTTACGTTTCAAACATAGTGTGTATATAACATGGTTGTTACGTTTCAAACATTTATTTGTGGTTCTTCGAAAATAATGCGTCTCATTATCTTTCGAAAATCATTTTGCACATTTTACAACGCTCGGCCATATAACATCTGCTTTTATAAAAGTCTCTCTCCCTGCCCCCCTGATGCTGACCATAGCCAAAGTTTTGTCACCCTTGATTTCACACGTCCATTTTCCCTGGTACGCATGTTGCTTTTACCTCTCTACCACGTGCTGTCCTTTTTTCTTTTTCTCTTTCTTCTTCCATGCTCCTTTGTCCCATGATGTCAGCAAGTGCACACTTGCTTAATTTGCATATGTGCTAAGACGGTGGCTGCTGCTGCTAATATTTTTGCTAGTCAGCTATCCTATGGCTGCTGCTGATGATTTTCTCACGTGTGTCATATGTGCTGTCTTACACGTATCTGGAGGGCAAGGGGCACACAAAATAAACCATCACATTCTTCATTAAACATCTGTTTACTAAATGAGTCGTGGATTGTGAAATTAAAGATTAAAACTCTTTTCATTCGATTATTCATTGAATTATTCTTTTTTAAAGAAATAGGATCTTAAAAGACTTTTTGTCTATTAAAAACATTTTAAAGTTGTGGCTCGTTGAAGTAGAATGAGTGCTTTATGCCAAACTTAAGTAATCCCTAATTAATCTATTAATCTCTTCCTGTGCATCGAACGAATACTATAATACTTAATTCGCTTCACCTTATCATAACAAAGGTTTATACAAAATTTCACCCAGATCGGCCCAGTAGCTTCTAAAAAAGTGAGAGTAATTGTGGTATTGTGGTGACTGCTAATCTCTATTAACTCCTGTGTAATAAATGAATACCATAATAGTTTCTGAGAAAAGTCAGACAGAGAAATATAATACAGATTGTTTGAAGTTGTGAAACAAAAATAAAAATAACAACTCCCAGGCATTACCATGTATATACATCCGGTTTATAATAGATTTAAACAAAGCATTTTTTTTTTTTTCTGGTTCCAGAATTGCAAGAAAGGATTTTATAAAATGGGCCAGTTGTGCATCAAGATGAAACAAATGGAATTTATCCGTCATAATGTAGCAAACGACGTTTTCATTGAGATCTTTTGCCAACAACCTTTTATTGAAATTGCACCAAGTTCAAAGTTTGGTAAGTAATTTGTAAGTTGAATATTACGAAAATTTCCCCTTTCCAATAGCATTGCAAGCGTATGCTGTATCTTTGTGGACATCGGCAATATTACATACCTAATGTGCTTCAACAAGTCATATCTTTTTTATTTGTGGGTCAATTTTTAAAAGAATTACATTGATGGAAAGAGACTAGAATAAGTATTCCAATGATGTTAATTTATTTTTCTTTTATGCATTCAATATTTTTATGCTCCAAGTTAAAAATGAAGAAAACGGTAAAAAATGATGACAGCAAAAAGGGAAACTGTTTTTTCAATGTTTATATTTCATACGTTACGTTTGGATACACATGCACGGGGTCAAATTTTATTGTATATAGCTGAAATTTTATAGGTGGTATAAGCATAGAAATCCATCTCTACTGGACTTTGATTTATATTTTTACGACTACAGGAAGCAAAGTTATGACCAAGCAAAGTTGACAAAGAATATTTCACAATTGATAAGATAAATTGGTATATATCTTCCATTTTTATATAGATAATAGTTTCAAAATTATTTTCATTTATAATATGTAAATATTTGATAATTATTGTGTGGAAATTTCTTTAAAATGTCATCTTTTATAGAAATTACAGAATATAGAATTTAACAGGAAAACGACTCTATGCGCTAATGCGCTGACCAGTGCCGAATTGCTTACGGTCAGCGTATTAATGAGTTTCATTTGTATTATCTTAAAAATAGAAAACTGTTTTTTCTACTTTCAAAACGAAAGCAGAAAAAAGTTTCATTTTTTATTCTGAGTTCATTTTAAAAAATTTTAGAAGTTTTTCAAATTTGATTTCCAAACTAAACTAAGCCAAAACTATTTTGTTGTTTTTAACGCTTTTAGTACAATGTATTTTTAACGCTTTTTTTTTGTTTTTTTTTTAACGCTTTTAGTACAATAGTATTTTGTATAATTTTTTATTTTTAACTCATTGTCAAGAACATTTTTTTTTTGAGTCTTTTAAAACAAAACCGTTTTTTTTTTTAACTGAGGATAGCTAAATAATGACAATGATAATAATCAGGCAGTTTAATAAAGAATTACATTGTGATACATTGTGTAAATTTTTACCTTGTTTCCACCTTAACATTTTTCTTTAAAATGACTATCTTTTAAGGTTTTTGGGTATGCTGAAAACGAATATCGCATCTGAATTTTCCTTAAATAAGTAGCTTTCCGGATATTAAACAATGTCATTTCTTATGTTGTTGCTGGTGACCATCTTGGTACGCATGTTTGCGCATAGTTTCTTAAGTTTGTGTTTGCACGCTCAAAGATGGCCACCAGCGATAACATAAGAAATGACATTGCTTAATATTCAGAAAACTACTTATTTGCAGAAAATTTAAATGTGGTATTCGTTTTCAGCATACCCTAAAACCTATAAAAGTAATCATTTTAAATGTTAAGGTGGAAACAAAGTAAACAAAATTACTGTTTTCTTTCTTTCTTTACATTGTTGAATTTTCAGTAAAACAACAGAATAAAATTGGCAAAAAATTACCATCAACTGGTGGATATATAGTTGTTGCTTATCAGGATTCCTGGTATCCTGGTACTGTGAAAGCTACATCAAGGATTCATGTAGAGTACGATTTATGGTTACATCTTAGAAAATAGGGGCATATTTTGGGCCAGATAGAGGATTTACAAAATTCAAAATTGGACTGGGCCCAAAATGCATAAGTTCTGGTCGACTGTGGGAATTTCCATCGTTTACAGAAATCCAAAATCTATGTGAAAAATTTTCTTCAATTTATTTCTGAGATTAATTCATATCTGCTCAATTTTTTCTTTTCTTTAAGGGGAGTAGTAAATATCAGCCATGAATGCTCTTTAGGCATTCAATGGCTACACCCAGATTAAGCTCTCCTTTGGTGAGGAGGCAGGAAAATGCCTATTCTCAATAAAGCTATATTTAAATACCACTATAATACTTAGTTTTGTTCATGAATAGACATCCACTGTATGATACCATGCACCAGTTTATAAAAAATTGAAATTTGTACATCTGAATTTATAATTCATGGCTTATGGTAAAGAGATACATCAAATTTGACTGCATAATCAGAAAGAGCATACAATTTTACATAAGAGTGCCAAGTTTCATGAGAATAGCTTGAAAAATAAATAAATGGTGGCGAAATTACCGAATTTCTTGAAATGTTGAAGTCTGTAATTTAACCCACTTTTTCTAAAGAAAAATGTCCAAGGAAAAGCCTAAATTTTGGCACTTAAACTTCTAACTTTTGAACTACTAATGGTATTTGCATAATTCAAACGGTTTGAAGCATCTTTTACATAGCTCTTTTTCATGTAAGTTGATAAAATAACAATTATCTAAAAAGAAAAAATCAACTTGTAATGCTACTTTGAAACAATTCACACATTCCATTTTCTTTGGCCACAAATGTAATGTTTTAAAAATGCTTCTTGTACAGAATTTTCCTTATATTAAAAACAGAACAAAAATAAAGAAAAATCTGTATGATGTATGTACCCGTGATGAAACGAAAATATTAGGTTGAGAAGGTTGTTTTTTTTTAATTTTGATTTCAAATGATGTATTTTCAAATAAATTTTTGCTATAATACCTTTACTTTATATATCATTTTAAAAGAATTGTCTTCTTTTCAGAACGTTGAATACAAGATGGAAAAGAAAGCAAATTCATACAATTTTCTTATTTCAATTCAAGCTAGGCCAAAAAGCTGTGCTCACAATATCAACAAAGCATTTGGCTCAGGAATCATTACTGAATGCACAGCACAATGATGGTTTAAGAAATTTCATGGTGGCAATCAGTCTTGAAGATGAAGAGTGTAGTGGGCGGCCATTGGATGTTGATAACAATCAATTAAGAGCCTTAGTTAAAGCTAATCCACGCACAAGTGTTCCAGAATTTGCTTCTGAATTAGACATAACATATACAATGATTTCCAACCATTTGAGAGAGATTGGTTGGGCAAAAAAAAATCTTGATAAATGGGTGCTTCGCAAATTGAACAACAACCAAAAGAAACGCTGTTATGGAGTGTCATCTTCCCTTTTATGCAACATGAACAACCCATTTCTCGACCGGGTTGTGACTTGCGATGAAAAGTGAATTCTTTACTGGTTATGCTCAGCTCAATGGTTAGATGCCGATGAAGCTCTACGACACTCCCCAAAGCCAGAGTTGCACCAAAAGAAGGGCATGCTAACTGTTTGATGCTCTTCGACCGGTCTCATCGATTAGTTTTTTGAATGCAGGCGAAACCATTACAGCAGAAAAGTACTGTTAACAAATGGATGAAATGCATCAGAAACTTCGACAACAACACCCAGCATTAGTCAACAGAAAAGGCCCAATTCTCCTCAACGAGAATGCCTGACCGCACGTTGCTAAACCAATCCTGTAGAAGTTGAACGAATTGGGTTACGAACTCTGCCTCATCCGCCACACCCTCCAGACTTCTCACCTACCACTTTTTCAAGCATTTCAACAACTTTTTGTGTGAGAAACGCTTCAAAAACTTAAGCAATATCAAAAACACCTTCAGCGACTCCATCGTTATCAAAGTGCAAGATTTTTACATTACTGGCATAAATACACTTGTTTTTCGTTGACAAAAATGTGTTGATTCTGATGGTGCTTATTTCGATCAATAAATTTTAGTCTGAGCCGAGATATGTTCATCTGAGATTAAAAGTTAAAATCCACAATAACTTTCTTGTCAACCTGATATCATATTTCAAAAAATCACATAAATTGATCAAGTAATTTTATTTTTAAATTAAAAAATCAAATTCTATGGAGTGACTCTCTTGCCTGCTATTTTGAAAAAAAATTTCAAGAAACAAAGGGATATACCTCAACAATTCATATGTACTCATAACAAAACAAAAATATACTATTCCAAAAATCATGTAAATTGATCAAGTATTTGTTTTTATAAAGAAAATCAAATTTTATGAGTAACAGAAAAGCAGCTGTCTTGTCTGCCATTTTGGAAACAAGCTATAAAAGAAAAAGGAACTAATTCAAACTTGCAAGATTTATGTTGTAATGCCTACGAATTCCCATTAATTACTTAAAAATGATTTTTTTTTTCAAAATAAAACTACTTGATCAATTTGTGATTTTTTTAATATTTTCGTTTCATCATGTGTTCTTTGTTATAATAGCAAAATCCGACAGTCAAAAAATTGTATTTTTATTTAAAAAATACAATGCCAACTACTCATCAATTTCAACTAAAAGTAATGTTATCTACTTATGCTCTGGAATATTACATAAAACAAGTTTCACCAAGTTTTCTTGTAATATGCGACATAAGCACAAGGGAAATAACTCATTTCTCCCGAATTCTAAATTTTTGAAAATTTTTAGAAATTAATTACCTCCCCTGCTACTATGCGCTCTATTCCGTTTATTCGGTAAACAGAACTTGCAAATATTTTCAAAAACTATTTTCTTTAATAATTTTCTACCTGATCGTTTTTCGTAGTTTTTGGATATTTTCATTGCTGAGACATAATAATTAAGTAGATACCATTGGCTTTACTTGATTTAATACTTCGAATTTTGCTATTATAATGAAAAAACAGATTTTTCTTTATTTTTGTTTTTGATTCTGAAAAAAAAAAAAATGCAAAGAAAAAAAAAATTTACTTAGAGTTACATTTTAAGATTCAAATATTGATTTTTCATGTAAAACCGATTCTCCAGCATGTTAAAGTTTTGGTACATTTTTTATAGATCCGTTTCGTTATGCAGAAATAATCCGTTATTATGTCAATACCGGTTCTTTTTGTGCATATACTCTATCAGCAAAATTAGGAAGATAAAAATGTATGACAATATAATATTGCATTATATATGCTCTGTTATTATATTCAACATACATTGAGCTTTTAAGCAAAAAGGATTGGTGGACACAAAGAGTGAAATATAAGTAGAAAAAATATTTTACCAAAAAAAAATCATAAAGTAAGCCAATTCAACGCAGATTTAAAAAAAAATAAACAGTCATTTATTTGTTTATAAATCAAACTTTTTGACGTAATCACATCTTCATGAGGATAGCCACAGTTTCTTTTTTGGATTTTTTTTTTCATCTTTTTTTTCTTCATGGTATGATGCTGATTTGGGCATTTAAAAATCACCGTTGATTAACACTGCATGTTTTTGTTTTTTTTCTTAGTGGCAACATTCCATGAGGGAGAAAAAGAATGAAAAAAAAAAAACCAAAAAATAAATGTCACATTGACCCAAGTAAAATGTGCACATGGTTCTATCTAAAGAAATACTGCAGTGTAATTTATTATTTTCTCTGTCATTTTAATGATAATTTTTGGGTTTGTATTACTGTACACATAGATTCGAAAAAGTTGTCAAAAAACAAATATATAACAAATAAATGTTATCAAAGGCAAGATAAGTTACTTTTCTGCCAAACTGGATATTTTTTTGTGTTTTTATTCAATGTAACATATTTAATCAGCTCGAAAAACATAGTGTTTACCGATGTATTTGAAAATTCAAGATGGCGTCTCACACCCTCTTTTACACCGTAAGTTTGGAAAAAGGTGTTATAAATAAAAAACTATACAAAATACTATTAAAAACCCGCCAAATATATGTCAACCTATGTCACGGTAACATATATTGAGCGAGTTTTTAACAGTATTTTATCCGATTTTTATTTATAACATCTTTTCCCAAACTTACCGTGTTAAAGAGAGAATCAGACGCCATCTTCAATGTTCCAATACATCGGTAAACACTGTATGGTTTTCGAGCTGAATAAACATGTTACATTGAATAAAAGCACGAAAAATATATCCAGTTTGGTAGAAAAGTAACTTATCTTGCCTTTGATAACATTTATTTGTTATATATTTGTTTTTTGACAATTTTTTCGAATCTATGTGTACAGTAATACAAACCCTAATTTTTTTCTCTTTAAGGTCGATTGGTATCTGGCATTCGACAAGAAGTAGAAGTATCTTTTCATAACAGTAACATTGCAATACCTGCTGACAGCATTCTGAAAGTGACCGCTTCCGATGGCATCTCGGCCAGCTATGGCGATGCAAAAAAAGCCGAAATTTCCCTTCCAGCCACTCCAGCAAATGATATTTCCAAATTTAAACTATTTTTACAACATGTTTTAAAAAAAGACCAAGTTGAAGGAACTGTAAGTATTTTAAGTTCATATATATATGAGGAATTTTCCAAAAGTAATGCCTCTTATCTTTTTTATTCCGCCTAAATAGATCAGAGGGGATTGCAAATTGCATTGTTATGATGACTGAACTTATGCATTTATGACCTGGAAGTTTCATCTCTCTGTTGCAGATACTGACGGTGTGAGACTTTAAGAAAGCTATCCCTGCCATGGATGTGCATCAGAAGCTACCCCTGCCATGGATGTGCATCAGAAGCATAGATGTGTCATTGAATTACTGGTGGAAGTACATTGAGAATGCTGGTGACACTCTATAAAAATAAATTCTGGAACACAAAAGGTTGCTTGTTTTAATGATAACACTCCCGTCTTTATAGCTCTTCAACTTTTTGAGTTAAAAAAAAAAAAAAAATAGGAGGTTTTATTTTTGAAATGATACTCGTATGACAAAGCGCACTCCAGACGCCCACGCACAGCCATTGTTCATCGCTGGACAAAAGTGCATCAAGAATGGTGGTGACTATATAGAAAAATAAATTCTGGAGCGCAAAAGTTTGCTCGTTTTAATGGTACCACTCTTATCTTCTTAAATCTTCAACATTTTGAGTTAAAAAAAAAAAAAGGTTTTACTTTTGGAACGACCCTCATATATATACTAGATGATCCGTGACTCGTTATGTCAATATTTCTCTTATTACATAATAAATAATTTCTTTATTTAGACATTGTCTGGATGAGCTGGGAATGAAGAATTTGTTCACTATAGTGTTACAATTTCTCTATCCTGTTTGTTTCATTGACTGATTTTTGGATTGTTTTACTTAAAAGAAAATGTATACATTCAGTATCCCAAGAATTCATTCATTCTTTCAATGTGGTTATACCATCCCAGTCTCCTGTTTTTCATATATCTTCCTATACTGTCGAGATTTAATCTTCTCTGAGGTCATCAGATCTAAGCCTATCATTAAGATTCACATTACACATCCATTTTATCATTTTCATATCATTTCTATCCATGCAGTGCCCTAGTGCTACCAGGTAAGTGTGTCTGAAGATAGTGGTTTCCTGACCTAAAATACACCAAACATTAATGTTATTTGTTTCTTTTTCCTTTGTAAAACTCAATCATGTTCTGTTTTATTTATATAGATAACTTTCCAACTGTTCACACTTTTCGCAAATGTTTATTTTTATTTTGTCGATTCTTTTCAGGTGACTTTTGAAGGTGACTTTTTACACTCGCCAATCGAATGTCAAGTTGTTTTTGATCCCCCGCTCTCATTTTCACATCGTCTTTATTCCTGTAGAGAAAGGTATGTAGTCTTAAGACATTAACCAAAACAAGAACAACGTTTGAAACTATCGTCTTGATTATTCTCTTCTCTGACATCAGAGTAAATCATTTTCGAATAAATTTATACAAATTTTATTGAAATCAGATGATGACCGATTTTATTTTTTATATAGCAGAGTAATTCTAATTTCATTATTTGCTTCAAAATAAAAACATTTTTTGGTTATTACCCAGAATTCCTTCCGTATTTAAAAAAAAAAAAAAAAAAAAAGAATCTGTGTGATGTATGTACTTGTGATTAAACAAAAATATCATATTCCAAAAATCACATAAATTGCTCAAGTAGTTTTTTTTTTTTTTTTTTAATGACTTTTAAGCCATTAATAGGAATTCGTAGACATAACATAAATTTTGCAAGGTTAAATTGAGTTAATTCGTCTATTTTTTTTTTTTTCTTAGCTTGTTTGCAAAATGACGGACAAGATAGCCGCTATATATATTATTTAGTTGGAATTCAGTATTGTTTATTTATTTATTGCAAACTGTTATCCTCATCTTTTATTAGTTGTTGTTTCACGTTTCGGCCAACTATTCCTCTGGCCTTCGTCAGATAATAAACGTAGAGTTATAAGATCAAAAAATCCAACCTTGATCGGCCTTCGGGCCTGTGGCACAATAGATAAAGACATTGAATCTTTACAGTTCCAGGTGAGAATTGTCTGAAGATAGCGGTTTCAATCTTACCCAAAGCTGGCCAGAGGCTTACTTGACCAAAACATGGTGAGACGGCAACTATGGATGGCAGTAATTGCTGAGAATGCAGTTAGGAAATTCAGAGTTCCTGTTACGGTCACCATCTGATGAAGGCCAGAGGAATAGTTGGTTGAGACGTTATGAAACAACAACTAATAAAGATGAGGATAATAGTTTGCAATAAATAAATTAATAAGATAGCTGCTCTTCTGTTACATATAAAATTTAATTTTCTTTATAAAAATAAAACTATCTAATCAATTTACATGATTTTTGGAATAGTATATTTTTGTTTCATCATGGGTATGTACATCATACAGATTTTTCTTTTAATTTCATTTTTTTTTAATATGAGAGAATTCTGGACAAGAACCTATTTTTGTTTGTTTTTTTATTAGCCATAATTTTTTTCATTTTATTTTCCAGGAAATACATCCAAGTCGAGGTGAAAGGTAGTAATCGCATTCCGTTGTCCGTGTCCGATCCACAATTGAGAGCCATTGAAAACAACGACGTAGAATTCATCCCACTTGTACCTGCCAACAACAAGTGGCAGGTACGTTGCTGTTTCTTAATTACACAAACTTTTTTCTTTTTTTTTTTTAATATTTATTTATTTATTTGCAGACTGTTATCCTCATCTTTATAGTTGTTGTTTCACAATGTTTCAGCCAACTCTCTGGCCTTCATCAGATGGTTACCTGAAACAGGATAGAAATGCTGAGTCTCTTAACTGTATCCTCAGTAATTACTGCCTTCCATAGTTGTTGTTTTCTCACCACGTTTTTGGCCAATTAATCTTCTGGCTGGCTATCAGTAGGATTAAAACCTATTTTCAGACAATGCTCACTTGGAACCATAGAGATTCGACACCTGTATCCACTGCGCCACGGGCCCCGAAATGAAACAACAACTATGAAGATGAGGATAAGTCTGCAAATGTGTGTGTGTGTATATGAGTATATATATATATATATATATATATATAAGTGAACGTGTCTGTGTGTGTGTACATATTCCAATGCAATAACTCTGTCAATTTTCAGTCTACAGACTCGAAATTTGATATACAGGGTACTGAGATTTGGGAAAATCTTTGTTATCCATTTTCGGCCAGAAATTTGGCTGTTAAGGGGTCAAAGTTCAACGATTTGACCTTTGAGAACTCTACCAAACTCCTCCGACAATTTTTGGTCTAAACACTTGAAATTTTAGATATAGGTTCCTTGGACATGGATCTAACTTAATATAGCAATACATATGAAAAAAATTGAAATAGCTTGAAATATTTCAATATTGGTATGCATAGAAAGAGCTTGATGAGCTAAGAAAGAATCTTTTTAAATTTTTAAAATCTGATTTAAATTAAGGGAGTTATGACTATTTTTGTGCCTCACACGTTTGGATATTTTTCCCTCTTTATATGCGTTTCGTCACATTTTTTACACTACTTTTTCAGTAAAAATGTCATATCTTTGTTAAAACACAAGACTAAGAAATGAAATTTACCATATAAGTGTATTTTTGTACAAGGAATCAGAATATGTAACTGAAAATCTCCCAAAGTTTATGGTTTCCAAATAATCTGCAGTAAATGTGCATAAATATGCAGCAATTCCTTAAAAATGCCATGTATCCATAAACAGAAAAGAAGTTGGAGAACTCAAAGTTGAATTGTAATGTGCTTTATGTACAAAAAACTTAAATCTAAACATAAGACCATTTAAAAATGAATATATTGCAATATTTCTTTGGTATTATTGTAGATTAACACCTTCTGTTTAACCCCACTCAACTCCTTCTGACCACCCCTCCAAAATGTGATTCTACCTTTTTAGGAAATTATGTATAAAATGCCATGAAAAACTTTAATGA
Source organism: Euprymna scolopes (assembly GCF_053919585.1). NCBI lineage: Eukaryota > Metazoa > Mollusca > Cephalopoda > Sepiida > Sepiolidae > Euprymna > Euprymna scolopes. The sequence continues at coordinate 96,927,744 of NC_136507.1, forward strand.
AAGATAAACAAATTATTTTAGAATTGAATGTAAAATAATTTCCTATTACAGGTCATTCTAGCATTTTAGGGCAGTTAACTGTTTTTTTTTCTATGGGAAAATATGCATGCTTTTTTTTTTTTTTAAGATGATTATGTGTAGTTTTAAGAGGGTTTCTATGCAATGAGAATATGGGGAGGGTTGCCATTCGGACTTTGAATTAATTGTAGGGCTAAGGAAAATTATGTGTGAACATACTGAAAACTTGACAGAGACAAAGCTAACAAAAACAATATTAGAGGGGGGAGCGGTTAGTTTCACAAAAATTTAATGTAAAATAATTCATCATTTCCTGGCCATTCTAGCATTTTAGGACAGTTAACCAATTTATTTTTATGTGTATTTTTCTTTAAGGAAGGATCTATTTTTTGTTTTTTTGTTTTAGATGCTTGTATGTGGCTTACAGAGGTATTTTGTTGGGGGGGGGGCTTGCCACTCGAACTTAGTGTTATTGTTAGGGTTAAAGAGTGTTTTAGGAGGAGACTTGCCACACATAATTTGTATTAGAGGTGAAGTTAAGAGAGCTTTTTTTCAAAGAGAGCGTTCAAAAATTTGTTGACTTCTATTTTCGAGGTTGAAGGTGTTAATTCCATAGGCCGTTTATACTACGCTGGAGCAGGTTGTAAAAATATCTTTCGCTTAATAAGTAGAAAAAAAAAATAACGAAATAAAAAGCTTCCTAATTGTAGTTTGATGTGTTTTCTAACTGCTTTTAAAATTTCAAGAATATTGATATAGATTTTGAGGGTTTGTATTACTATACACATAGATTCGAAAAAGTTGTCAAAAAAAACAAATATATAACAAATAAATGTTATCAAAAGCAAGTTACTTTTCTACCTAACTGGATAATTTTTTAGTGTTTTTATTTAATGTAACATGTTTATTCAGCTTGAAAACAGTGTTTACCGATGTTTTGGAAAATTTAAAATGGCGCCCGGCCGCCCGACTCTCTTGAAACGGTAAGTTTGGGGAAAAGAGTTAAAAATAAAAAAGTAGACAAAATACTGCTAGAAACTCGCTCAATATATGTTACCGTGATGTAGGCTGACATATATTCGGTGAGTTTTTAACAGTATTTTGTATAGTTTTTTTTATTTTTAACTCCTTTTCTCAAACTTACCGTGTCAAAGAGAGTCGGGCCGGGCGCTATTTTTAATTTTCCAATACATCGGTAAACACTGTATGTTTTTCGAGCTGAATAAACATGTTACATTGAATAAAAACACAAAAAATATATCCAGTTTGGTAGAAAAGTAACTTATCTTGCCTTTGATAACATTTATTTGTTATATATTTGTTTTTTGAAAACTTTTTCGAATCTATGTATAAACGAGATTTTGATACTTATTTTGATTTTGAAAAAAAAACATTTGTGGCTGTTCGCAGTAAAACATTGTTTTAATTCATTGTTCAAAACTAATTTAAAGAATAAAAGTGCATGCAAGCTATATATCTACAAAAGTTTTTGTTTTTTTAACCATGTTTTTAAATTTGACGAGCAATGTGAGAAATTGCAACAGATTCATAATGCCGAATTGGTTGGGATTGTTGTTATTATACATTCTGAAAACCAAATAGTTCTAAACTAATGTTATTCTGATAACAAAATAGCTCTTATAAAGCATAAGAACATTTATATTCATATTTTCATGTTTTTCTTAATTCGTTCTTGAATAAAAATTAAAGAACGCGTGTTGTTTACACTGTGCTGTGCTATGGCTGATTCTACAGGCTGGAGCTGCTGCTGCTTCTAGTAATACTAACTTCATTTGACCAAATTCGAGAAATAGAAACAATTTATTTTTCGGGTAGGTCCTTTTAAATTATCAATTACCGCGGTACTACTCAATACTTTTAATTGATAAAGATAGTAAAAAGATTGATTTACTTACTACTGGGTGTCCGAAGAATTTTTTTTTCAAAATGTTCAATACTCGTCATATTAAAGTCTTATTTTTAACACGACAAAAAAAGAAATGGTCAAAAATATTTCGGACACTTGACAGTATTAAAATTAACACCTCTTCTAATTAGTTCCCAAATTTCATGACGAAATTCTTCATACAATCACGGTACGGACCTTTAGAAAACAGGAGGGGTCATTACAAAACCTTACCGAAAACGCCATTTTATGATGTTCACATTTTTATCACTTTATTTGCTTAAAACTCTTAAAATATATAATGTACATTCATATTCATTAATTCATTTGAAAGTATATTCATTTCCGAACAAAACAGTAGTAATTTGAAGACTTGAAGTGCTTTGGTTTAAAAAATATGGCTATTTTAGTAGAACTACCTTGAAATCTGTGATTATCCAAAGCGTTTTTTCGTCCGTGTGTATTACTACTTAATAACTTGGTTTGAGCCCAAAGCAATAAATGTTAAGGGGTCATAATAGGGGTCGAATTTAAAAAACTTGACGGCTTTTTCTTTTTTTTTTTTTTTTGCTCAACATACACCTCCAAATACCCGGGCAATGACGGGCTGAAATGCTAGTATATCTATAAAAGTGAAAGTGTCTGTCTGTCCCTACACAAATTTAAGTCTACGGACTCAAATTTGTCAATTTTAAGTCTACGGACTCAAATTTTGATATACAGGGTACTGAGATTTAGGAAAATCTTTGTAATCAGTTTTCGACCAGAAATTTGGCTGTTAAGGAGTCAAAGTTCAATGATTTGACCTTTGAGAACTCTACCAAACTCCTCCGCCAATTTTGGGTCTAAACACTTGAAATTTTAGATATTGGTTGCTTGGACATGGATCTAACTTAATAACTTGATTTGAGCCCAAAACAAATGTTAAGGGGTCATAATAGGGGTCAAAGTTAAAAAAAAAAATAACAGTTTTTTTTTTTTTTGTTTTTGTTTTTTGCTCAACATGCACCTCCAAACATTGAGATGAGTATTATTTATTAATTTATTTATTTATTGTGGACTTGTAGGAGATTCACAGTGAACAATGAAATTTCTATTCTGTTGTCTTGTAGGAGATTCACAGTGGACAATGAAATTTCTATTCTGTTGTCTTGTAGGAGATTCACAGTGGACAATGAAATTTCTATTCTGTTGTCTTGTAGAGATTCACAGTGGACAGTGAAATTTCTATTCTGTTGTCTTGTAGGAAATTCACAGTGAACAATCAACGTGTTTCATGTGGCAACTACGAAGCAATGCCGTTCCAATGCCATCTTCCCTTGATCTCATTTTCACTGTCACGTATCGGACGATGATTGATGAAGACGATCTCTGTAGATTATCCATTTACAACATTCATATGATCAATTTACAGGTAAGAAATAACGATTCAGACTATTGTTCTCATCTTGAGTGTTATTTTAACCTTTCCATCTATGTAACCACCTTCTTCAGATGTAGCTTGTTGAACTCGGGAATCTGCTTGAAAACAGAACTTTTTACTTAATCCATGGGGGTAGCATGCTCTTGTTCCATCAGCTATAACTGGGTAAATGTCCTAAGTAATTCGCAGTTGTATTTTGAGTGTCATCCCGTAATGAAGATCGAACCTTCAACCTCCAGAAGAGTGTCACTTACAACTGAATTTCACAAAGTACTTTATCCACTATGCCACAATAAGATATACTTAAAAGTCGGAGGTTACATCGACCGAAACGTTGTGAAAATAACACACAGGATGAGAACAGTAATCTGAAGAATCCAAATAATGTACTCAGGAATTTGTACAGAATTTCAAACGGAACCCTTTATTTAATACATGGAGTTAACATGTTCTCGTTCCATCAGCCATGATTTGGTAGAAGCCTGGAGTAATTTGTAATTTTGAATATTGCCTGCACTGAAGATTGAACCTTTAATCTCCAGGAGAGTGTAAATTACAACCGTCCTGTATACGATACTCCATGGCTGACTGGGATAGCTTCCGTACATTTATATCTGATCTACCTCTGCATTCCATGTTTAAAAAAGATGTGTCCTCTATAGTATCAGACCTGACCGAATGGTTAATTGTAGGCATAGACCGATTCATACCATCAAAAATATTCCAACAAAAACCTACCAGCCAGCCATGGTTCTCCCCAGAATGTGCTGCTGACATCGCGCACAGAAATCACTTATTCCATAGCTACCAACATAATAGATGCACTGAGACTAAAGCTGCTTTCAGGACTGCCAGCAACCACTGTAAAAGAGTAATAAAAAATGCAAGAGAGCTATATGCCCAGTCTGTTAAATTCAAAGTAGCTGATCAGCGGCTTGGTTCCCACCAGTTTTGGCAAATAACAAATAGGATCCTGAACAGAAGTGTGCGTTCTATCCCAACCATTATCAACGAATGAGAGGTCATCTTGTCAGCTTCAGACAAGGCCAAATTATTTGCCAAGAACTTTGCAGCTAATTCTACCCTATGCGATGAAGGCCATATTTCCTCCTATAATACAGAACACGCTACGTAACATACAAATATATGTGCATGAGGTCGCCAAGCTAATCAAGAACCTTAATTCCAGTAAAGCTACTGGGCCTGACAGCATCGCAATTATAGTGTTAAAAAAGCTTCAACCAGAACTTGCTCCCATACTTATGAAACTGTTTAAACGTTGCCTTAAGGATAAGTGCTTTCCAACACCCTGGAAAACCTCATCAGTATGCCCTGTATTTAAGAACTCAGGTGATAAGTCATCTCCCTCTCAGTACAGACCAATAAGTCTCCTGTGTGTCATGAGTAAGTTGCTGGAATCCATATTAAATAGAGAAATAGTCAACCACCTCAGCAGAAATAACCTTAGTGACACGCAATATGGTTTCCGTTCTGCAAGATCTACCGCAGATTTGCTAACGGTTATATCTCATAGGATTAGTGAATCTCTTGACAAAGGCTTCCTTTTCAGGTCAATTGCTCTTGACATATCAAAGGCCTTCGACAAGGTATGGCATAAAGGCCTACTTCACAAGATCTCCAGCTACGGTATAACTGGAAATATTCTCTCTATCATTAAATCATTTCTCTCTGATAGGCTCATAAGAGTAGTGGTTGATGGACAAAAATCAGAGGCCTGCAGTATTAATGCTGGAGTCCCTCAAGGGTCCCTGGTGCTACCAGATCAGGCTGACTATTGGCTTCCTGAGACGAAAAGCACCTACATCGATTTTCTGTTTTTGTTTTCTATTTCACCTTTTGTAAAACTTAATTATGTTCTGCAAAAATAAAAACAAAAACAACAGCCCCCATTCCCCCCTTCCACTCTTTTCTTTTTCTATCCTTACTACCCAACCCCGTCGGTGGGGCATAAGAATACACCGACTGCCCTCCTGCAGAGAGTAAAAACCTCTCAATGGAGCCACCTGTTGGCCATGGGTGGCGACCCGTAATGCCTAGGAAAGGGATCCTGGTGGCTGAGTAATTGATACCTAGGGAAAACAAAGGTATCAGTGGCAACACTCCACTTTGGCCTCGTACTGGGCCAGATGGGCGGTTGGACGGGCCCGATCCAATCAATCGGCTGGTCACGTCAAGCTCTAAACCTGACTAACATAACAAGAAAATCCACTTGCACTCCCCACCTTTTTACAATAAACAGATTTAGAAAGCGGTGGCTCATGGGTCAATCGACTCGCTGGACAAATGGACTTTTCACGGCTGAAAAACAAATATTCTTACTAAAAAGAGGCTTTTGAAAAAAATCTTTAGTAAAAATGGACGAACTACAGGTGCTTAGGTCCACCAACGAGACGAGTATACCTCCCGTGTATCCCTGTTGCTGTTGGGGCGAATGGGTTCCTCCCCAACACCTCCCAAATAGGGCTCCGAGGTGGGTGGGGAACACGAGAGAAGAAAAATTACGAACTACAAAAATGGCCCACTATAAGCCTCAAAAAAGAAGTCATTCAGAAGTTTCTGATCTGACTAGCTCAGACTCAGAAACTGAAATAAACAAACAAACCTTCCCGAGATTTTTTGTAATAGAAACAATTGAAGGAGAACAAATAACAAAAATGTCTCCCTTCAAAATAGAAAGAATACTATCAAAAGGAATCAAACCAAAAACTGTAAAAAAACAAAAAATGGCACACTGTTAATCGAAATAACAAACCAGAAACAAGCAATTGAAATTTACAAATGGAAACTTTTCGATGATCGAAAAATAAAAACCTACCCCCACAGAACATTGAACACTAGCAAAGGTGTAATCAGGTGCCCCGAACTAGCCCTGTGCCCCTTAGAAGAAGCAAAAAATAATCTTAAAAATCAAAACGTTATTGATATCAAAAGAATTCAGATAAAAACAAGATCCGGCGAAATCATAGACACAAACACTTACATATTAACATTTGATACTCCTCAAATACCTAACAACATAAAAATAGGATACAAAAAAATAAACACTGAAATTTACATACCAAGCCCATTCAGGTGTTACAATTGTCATCGATACGGGCACCATAAAGATCGATGTACACGACCACCAACTTGCATGAGATGTGGAGACAAAGAAACACATACTGATTGTCAAAATGCACCAAAATGCGTCAATTGCCATCAAAATCATAGCGCAAACTCAAAAGAATGCGAAAAATGGAAAAAAGAAAAAGAAACTCTCAGAATAAGATACACAAAAAACGTAAGTTTCCAAGAAGCCCATAAACTAGCAGAAAACACAAAATACTCTGAGATAACAAAAAGAAATACACAGCCTAACTCTGAACCAAATAATACAACAAAAACAAATCCCTCAAACACCCAAATTGAAATATTCATGAAATTACTCAATGAAATGAGAGAACTAATAGAAAACTTCAAAAAAACTATGAAACAAACCATCACAGAAAGTAAAGATTTTTTAAAGAATATAATCGAAATAAAACAAAGTCCCCAAACTAAAACTCTACCACAAAAACCTATTAAACTCCAAACAACAGCATCCTTAGAAACAACCCCTACGACAGAAAAAATAAAAAAAAATAAACAGACCCCAAAAGAACCCCACAAATAAAAGCAAAATAAACAGATCCCGCTCAACCTCTAGACCAGGACTTCACCACCCACCGCGACCCCATTCGCGATCTGAAACCCGAAACACCCAAACAAACATCGAAGCTATGGACGTAGACATAAACACCAACAGTCCAAAACCAGAAAAGACAAAAGCAGAAGATAAACACACAATATCTGGAAAGACGGAAACAGAACGGGAAAATACAAATCCTCTTTCCACAAACCAAAACAAACAAAAGACAGAAATAATATTAAGCGAAAACGAAAATAAATTCGAACTGATTGAAATGGAGAGTCACAGGAAAAAATCTAGCTCCAAAAACAGAACTGATCAGGAGGAGAAAATGGAGACTGAAGAACCAAGCAGTTTAAGTAAACACAAAACAAAAACCACTCAAAACCCAACACATCAATAGAATACTAGATATAAAAACCTAAACAAAAACCAAAAAGGAAAAAACAAAAAAGTAGAAGACAAGACACCTCCAGACAAATAAAATGGCAGGAAGCAATAAAACTCAAAAAATCATCCAATGGAATTGCCGAGGTATTAAACCAAACTTTAACAAACTCCTTATACTAACTTCCCTATACAACCCAGCAGTCATCTGTCTACAAGAGACATTCCTACAACACAATAACTACCTAAAAATAAAAAACTACGAACAGTATCATTATATCCATGATACAGGCTTACGAGCCAATGGAGGCACATCAATTCTAGTAAGAAATAACATTCTAAAGAGCAAACTCACTGTCCAAACCAATCTTCAGGCAGTCGCAGCTCGGGTCACACTCCAAAAAACTCTCACAATCTGTTCTCTATACATACCCCCTAATGAACCAATAAATAATACTGAATTAGAAAACCTAATCAAACAATTATCCTCACCTTTCATCCTTCTAGGAGACTTTAACAGCCATAGTACACTATGGGGATGCAAAACAACCAACTCCAAAGGAAACAAAATCGAACAATTTATAAACAATAACAACATATGCCTTCTCAACAAAAATGAACCCACTTACTTAAATCCAACAAATGGTACAACCAGTGCCATTGATCTAACCATGTGTGACCCATCAAGTTTTCTGGATTATACATGGAAAACTTATGACGATCCCTGTGGAAGCGATCATTTTCCCATCATAATAGACAACAATAGTACTATCCAAAACAACATACCAAGATGGAATACGAACAAAGCAGACTGGATGAAATTCAAACAATTATGCTCGCAACAATTAATAGAACATAAAGTCCAATCAATGGAAGACTTTTCTCGAACTCTAATTCTAATAGCTAAAGAATGCATCCCCAAAAACTGCCCTCCAAATAAAAAGAACAAACCTTGGTTCAACCAAGAATGTAAAACCGCCACAAGAAAAAGAAAAGCAACTTTAAGAAAATTCAAAAAGCAACCCATAACCAGTAACCTCATAGAATATAAGCGACTAAGAGCAAAAGCACGTAAAACAATAAAGAAATCAAAACAAAATTGCTGGCAACAATTCGTCAATAAAATCAATACCTCTACCAAACCTAGTACTATCTGGAAAATGATTAGAAAAATCTCCGGGAAAGATAACCCCACCCCAAACAAACACCTCCTCACTAAAAACAACAAAATAACTGAAAACAAAGATATAGCTGATACACTAGCCCAAATTTTCGCTGACAATTCATCATCGAAACAATACAAAAAACAATTTCAAACACTAAAGGAAAATCAGGAAAAATATAAAATAAACTGACTCTAATAACCAAGAACCCTACAACGAAACCTTCTCACTAGATGAACTTATAGATGCCATAGAAAAATCTCACAACTCAGCAGTGGGACCGGATGAGATTCACTACAGTTTCCTAAAAAATATACCTCCTGAATCACTTGAACTTCTCCTACAAATGTTCAACAAAATATGGATAAAGAAAGAATTCCCCAAAACATGGAAACAAGCCACAATAATTCCCATAGCAAAACCGGGAAAAGATGCATCAAATCCAGAAAATTACCGACCTATTGCTCTAACAAGTTGCTTATGCAAACCATGGAAAGAATGATCAACTTCCGTTTGATATGGTACCTAGAAACTAACAATATCATTTCAAAAAATCAATGTGGCTACCAAAAAAATCGTGGATGCATTGATCATATCATCAACCTAGAAACATATATCAGGGAAGCTTTCATTAAAAAACAGCATGTGACCACCATATTTTTTGACCTAGAGAAGGCTTATGACAGCACATGGAAATATGGCATAATTAAAGATCTCCACCACATAGGATTGAAAGGCCGATTACCCAATTTCATTGAAAACTTTTTAACAGACAGAACCTTTTAAGTTCGCATAGGATCAACTCTGTCAAACTCGCACAATCAAGGAAGCATTTTATCAACTACCCTCTTCAACATAAAAATCAATAATATAATAAAAGAACTCTCCCCTGACATATACAGCTCCTTATATGTGGATGATTGCTCTATCAGCTATGCATCCAAATACATCCACACTTTAGAAAAAAAACTCCAAGACAATATAAATAAAATGAATAAATGGGCAACTGAAAATGGCTTTAAATTCTCAAAAACCAAATCCAAATGCATCCACTTCTGTAATAAACGAAAACTTCATAACAACCCATCTCTACAAATCGAAGGGGAAAAAATCCCTTTTGTAAAAGAATATAAATATCTAGGAACCATCTTTGACCAAAAACTCACTTTCAAACCACACATAAACTATATAAAAATAAATGCAGCAAAGCACTACAAATCCTGCGAGTCCTAGCTCACACCGACTGGGGAGCCGACAAAGAAACTCCTCTCAGAATACACAGAACACTAATCAGATCCAAACTAGACTACAGCTGCTACATATACCAATCTGCCAGAAAGTCATATTTGAAATCACTCTACCCAATATATCACGCTGGACTAAGGTTAGCACTAGGGGCTTTTCAAACCTCTCCTGTAGAAAGCCTTTATGCAGAGGCACACGAAACTCCTCCAGATCTTAGATGCATCAATCTAGCCCTAAGATACTATACTAAATTAATTGCAAACCCTACCAATCTTGCACATAACAGCACCCTAAAACCAAATTGTGAAAACCTCTTCAACCAAAACAAAAATGCAATAAAAACTTTCGGACTACGAATGAAACCAATCTGCAAGGAAGCCAATATTCCAATAAATCAAATCCATAAAACTGTTCTCCTTAAAACACCTCCATGGAAAATCATAAACCCAATAATAGATTTAAGCCTCTGTAACTACAAAAAAAAAACAACTCATCCTATAAACTTCAAAGAAAAATTTAGAGAGATCACAGAAAAATACCCTGGACATACCTGTATTTATACAGATGGATCCAAAGAAAACAATACAACAAGTGCAGCCATAATCAACAAAAATATCAAAATAACAAAATGCCTCCCAAAAAGCTGTTCAATTTTCACTGCAGAAATTACTGCTATAAATCTAGCTCTAGATCTTATCAAAAGAAATAAAACCGCAAACTTCATCATTGTCTCCGATTCTCAATCTGTCATCACAGCAATTAAAAATAAAAAAGTAAATAACCCCCTAATTGCAAACATACTCACAAATCTTCAGCAACTAAAAAACGAAATCATACTCTGTTGGGTTCCCAGCCACATTGGCATACAGGGCAATGAACTAGCTGACACAGCAGCAAAGTCAGCCCATAAACAATCTATCGATCCCACCTTCAAAATCCCATACACAGATATCAAAAGAAACATCAATATATATATCCAAGATAAATGGCAATCTTATTGGAACGAATTCCCAAATAACAAACTCTTCCAAATTATGCCAAAATTAATGAAACATGAACATCAAGAAACAAACAGAAAACAAAATGTCATTTTAACAAGACTCAGCATAGGTCACACACACTTAACACATTCATACCTCCTAAAAGGAGAAACTCAACCCCAATGTATTCCCTGTCAAGCACCCCTTACTGTAAAACATATACTAACTGAATGTATAGATCTTTCACAAATCAGGAAAAAACATTACAAAGAAATAGATCTTCAAAAAATCTTTAAAAAGAACAATACCAGAAAAATCTTATCTTTCATCAAAGAAATAAGACTCTTCCAAAAAATATAACCTCTCAAAACCTTATATTCTGCAAAAACAAAAACAATCCGGCTTTTCCCACCTTTCCATCCTCCTATTTTCACCTTCTCTTTCTATTTCCTCCACTTACTGGTTCTCCAACTTAAAATGTACCGATCAATGACAATGTAACCTTTTCCCCCTCCCATTGCAAAACCCAATCATTTTCTGCAAGGCAGAGAACAAAAATGGCAAAATCCACTATAAAACAACCAAACCAAAAGATACGAACTAACGATTGAAAATACAAAAAGCTTGAAAAATAAAACCTATAAAATAACTGGATACAACATCGAATACTATTCCCAAAACAACCGGATTCGACATTAAATAACCCATAAAGAGTTGATATGCCGTAAAACAACCAACCAACCACTCATAAAAAAAATATCTTCATTTTTTTTTTTTTTTTTTTTTTTTTTTTTTTTTCAGACTCTTTACGTCATCACGTCAACAATTCTGCCTGGAAACGAACAAAAACAATGCAAAGTCGGTGCTGTGTGCCACTTAGACTTTTGCGTGTCCACAACCAGCAAACTGCAACCCCCCAATGGCACGCAACTTTTATATGAAGTCGTTGTTGATCACTTGATGTGGGCTGTCTGCGGAAAAGTCACAGGTAAATTTTTTCGCACTAAAAATTTTTTACCTAATGAAATTTTTTTTTTTTTTGTGAACATTTTTTTCAAAAAAGACCATAATCACAAAACTTTAAGTTAACATACTGTGCATCTAAACATATGGTTCATGATATTCCTGGAATCAAGGTGAGCTAGTAGCTACTATGACCTCATGTGTCTCTTTTTAGGTTCTATTTTCACAAAAGTATCATAAAACTTGTTTGTAGATTAAAAAAATTTTTTTTTTTCAAATGTCAGTAATAAAACCTCAAAAACATTTAGAAAATATCACTGTGATTATTGTTGTCTTATTTCTCATGATGCAGACTTATTTCTTGTTTTGAAAAAAAACTGTCCCTACCTGGCATTTTTTTTTTTTTTTATCAAAGAAGCCTTTTTTGGTTTTCTTGATTTAATTTTTTTCTTTCAAACAAAGGGAAAGAAGTATGACCAAATACAAATTTATGATCCTTCTCTCCAAGCACACAGTTATTTTTTTGTGCCAAATAAAAGGAAATTCAAAGTTTTTTTGTTTTTTTTGTTTTTTTTTTAAATTTAAAAATGGCTTTTTTTTTTTTTTTAATTTAAAAATGGCTTCTTTTTTTTTTAAATTTAAAAATGGCTTTTTTTTTTTAATTTAAAAATGGCTTCTTTTTTTTTTTTTAAATTTAAAAATGGCTTTTTTTTTTTTTAAATTTAGAAATGGCTTTTTTTTTTTCTTTTTTTTTTTTTTTTTTTTTTAAAATGGCAGTTAGACAAAAATAATACTGAATCGAGAGAACTTATTTTCTGGAAGGAATTATTCCTAAGGAAAACAGAAATGACTAACTCAGTATGATGGAAGTTATCAATGACCAAAATTGACAACCTTTACTTTGAGGTTTCTGAATTTTTGAGATGAGGATTGGTGATTCGTTTTATTTGGATTCATCAGACTACTGTTCTCATCTTGAGTGTAAAGTAAATTAAGGGTTCCGCTCGAAATTCCGTCCAAATTCCTGAGTTCGACAGGAACATTCCCGAGTTCGACAAGATACACCTGAAGGTCAAAGGTTACATTGACCGAAACGTTGTGAAAATCACACTCAAGATGAGAACAATAATCCGATGAAGCCAAATAACACGAATAACTTTATTATAGAAAAGAAAAAAAAGTTAAAATTGATTTTTTTTTTCTAATTTTCTAGTTTTTTCCTTCATCAAATTAACTTTACTTTATATTTCTTTCCTTTCCTCCCAGATCGTGTGAGGAGAGGGCCAAGAGTAGTGGTGTAATGGATACCAACAGACTATGAAATCAACTGAATTAAGATCAATCGTATTTACTCATACTTTAATACCATTAGGAAAAATATGATCGTTTCCAGCTAGAGTTAAAAATTTCAGCAGTAAATATCAAAAAAAAAAAGGTTGATATTCCATAAAAAAAGTATTAATTTTCCGAATTATCTTTGAGACAGAACTGAACATAAAGAAAGAGCATCTGAGAATGCAGTATTTTATTTTACATCTCTTTAATAGTATTTGTCGATGTTTCAGCGCTTGGGGATCGCTGTTCTTGCAAACTTTAAAACTGGACGAAAATGCTTCAAAAAGTCGTTTCTTGTGATAGTGCTTTTCTAATTAAAAAAAAAAGTGAGAGAAAATAATTTAAAAATTGCTTTCTTTTTTTTCTAATTTTTACTTTTTAGGTGTATTTTCCCTGAACGATTCTAAATTTGAAGGCCAATTGCAAGTCGTTCCACTGATGCCAGGTTTTCTCCCTTTGCCCTTAATAACATTGTCAAAATATCAACCGAAAGATAGACTATCAGGTCAGTAAATTTCTTCATAAATCGACAAAGCATTCATTGATATTTCGTTATTTTTAATGAAAAATATCAATTTTTGATATTCGTTTTTTTAGTGAAACACAAGTTGGAGTCTCATATTCAACATGTGCATTGCTGAATATGTTCAATCATTGTGGATTGCAGACACTGGATTGTATTTTATGATAACAGAAACATTAAATCAAGTTTTTGTTTTTTTTACTTGTCATATCTAGTCACAAAAATATTTTTAATTTGAAAATTTAGAAAACCCACTAACGTTATATAATATTTTTATTAAATGATTAAATTCATTTTTTTTCTGAGACAACTTATTCATAGAAGATTTAATGTTTTGTTATTTTTTGTGCGGTGTCAACCTGCGGCGTCAATCTCTGGTAGAGAGAGAGTTTAAAGTGGCATTACGCAGTTATGAAGAGACGAATCGAATGCTCATAAACAATAATAATTCCAGCAATATCATGAAGTTCCAAAATGCTTCTCGAAAACTGACACAACCAAATTACACATCTCACCACAATGTTTTCCTCAAAAGTAATTTTCCCAAGAAAAAGAAAAAAATTATCTGCTATAATTGTGGACGACCCAACCACAAAAGTTTCCAATGTCGATATAAAAGCTAAAAAAATCGACTCCATAAAAAACGTTGAGAACTTTGTGGTATTTTCAAAGTTACATGTGAATAGAAATGTATGTTCTTCCTCAAACGGTAAAAATCTCCTTGTAGACTGTGGTACTACAGCACACATTATCATCAAGAAATCTGATTTTATTAATTTTGATTTAAACTTTAATCCACAAAGTCATTTTGTCGAACCTTTTGATCGTTGCAGTAAAGTTTGAATCAATACGAGTTGCGTGGTTAGTGCAAATTTTGAAGAGAAACTTAGTCACATTTTTGAAAACGTTATTTCACAAGTTAAATTGGAAAATTTCGAAAATCAAAAAACGTTATATAATTTTTTTTATTAAATGATTTGATCATTGAAATGATCATTTAATAATTTTTTCTATTTTTTTATGTTTCCTTTGTCTATGATCAAAGTGTAGTATATGTTCTCAGCATCACAGCAACATCAGGCGTTTTACTAATGCAGGAAGTTTATACTGGAAGTTTTCATGCAAATTACCCCCCTTGAAAATTGTATGAATTAAATTACTGTAATTTTATTAATAATCAGAATATTAATATCAACAAAATTATTGCATATATATATATTTCGTTTTTTTTTTCTGTTTCTTTTTTCCATTCCTTTTCAGATCTTACTGGCGAAGTTGATAAAGATGTTATAAATGACCGAATGAACGAAGCTACAAATGAGAAGTTTGACTCTGGTCAAGTGTACAACAGCAGTTTGGGAAAACAAGTTCACGTTTATTCCGAACAAACCAGTGGAAATATTGAGACCATTATTACATATTGAAGCTGTTGTTCAATAACAGAATATTTTATGAGAAAAAACAAAATTGATCCTATTAATATCCTACACACACACACTTTTTCGGTCAACAATAAATTTGAATAAAAAATACTCACATAACTGCAATAATTAAATATATTAATTTAATTCTGGAAAAAGAAAATCAGTAATTTATTTTTATTTTAATCTATTATATAATTAAAATCTTATTTTTGTCTGAGTTCAGAAAATATTAAAAGCTACATATACAAACATTACATATTTTGATTTATTATGACTCTGAACTTGTTATAAAGAAATATGCTGTAATATTCACTTGTGGTTCTTAGGGACCAGATTAATGCATGAGCAGAGGGGTAAAAAGAAAAAAAAATTTTCTTTCCATTCTGAATTTTTTAAATGAGGTATGAATGTTTGTATTATTCATATTAATCGGACAATTGTTATTATCTTGAGTGTTATCTGCACATTTCGGTTGATGCAACCGCTGACCTTCATCAGGTGTAAAAATAAAAGTTTCAAATTTTTGGATCTAGTTGGAAGTAAGTTTACACTAATTATAAAGATAATTTAATTCTCAGGGAACCTGGGGGGTGTATTAGAGGAGTAGATTAAATTTGAATCAACCGATTGTCAGTTGTTAGAAACATAATATTTACGAAAATGAAAGGTTGCTGGTTTCAGTATGGTTAATTGCATCTCACCGTTTTTCAATCAGATGTAGTTTTTAATTTTTGATATGTTATCATTATGGCATTAGTCAGATCCAGAAGCTTATCGAAACAAGGATTCTCTTTGGTGAGAAAGCTATCCATTTAAACGAAAAGATTTAAGATTCAAACGATACTGGTAGAAGAGAAGGTTGCTTTTAAATATATTAAAATAGCAAGCTACGAGATGCCTTCAATAAGTTTCCAGACTTTTTTCATGTGGGCACTTTTATTGATAGTACAAACATGAAACTCTAGTCCCCTTGGAAGTGATCTCCTTCGGCTGCAATGCACTTGTACTATTTCACTAACTTCTGGAGAGCTCCATGGAAGTCCTCTTGTGTCAATGTCCCGCATCACAATCTCTTTCATCTCGAGTGTCGCATAACAGCCTTTCAGGTTTTCCTTGAACTTAGGAAATAACCAAAAGTCACAGGGAGCGAGGTCTGGGCCATAGGAAGGGTGAGGAACTGTCTTGATGCCCATCTTGGTCAAATAGTCTGTGACAAGGATGGAGTTGTCGACTGGTGCATTGGGACAAACTTTGTGCAAATCTTCAGTTCCTCACGAATAATTGTGTACAGTTCCCACACTGACATCAACCAATTGTAATATTTAGGAAATTAAGATGTTACTGGTTTCAGTATGGTTAATTGTGTTATCCAGTTTTTAACCAGATTTAGTTTTAACTTTTTGATGTTTTTTTTTTTATTATGACTGATGGATTAAAAAAGGGGGGGGGGACTGAATAACTTTATTTTAATTTTTTTTTTTTTTTTTGTTTTTTAATCTTCTTCACCTCAAACATGGCAAACGTCGTCACTTGAATGTAAGGAGTTTTAGTTGGGATCATGGTTGAAGATAAGCAAGACATTTGTTCACATTACATTTAAACTTCGGCATGTTAGTACAGTCAGGAAACTGAGGTAATTCCCAAGCCTAGTAGTCCAGGGGAAAGAAACTATTAATTATTATTAGTAAAAGGCTTTCTGGAATCTAGGGACCTCTACAGTGAGGGGGTGAGATTTTGCTGCTAAACATGTTTATTGTATGTCGATAGGGTATAAGTGCAATAAGTTCACCAGAGCAAGTTCCGTTAAAGTATTTGTAAAATAGACATAGGAATTCATCTAGTAATACTGTATAATTTAATTCTTGTTAGGAACCCTTCATGCTAGAACTTGTCAAAAGCTTTGGATATATCAAGGACTTCCCCTGCCAAAGTTTGCATGAGTTTTAAAAGAAATTATATTAACCATACATGTTAGATATAATTAAGCTTATTTAGTTATCCAAGCTCCCGTGCAATACCGAGTAGTTGTGCCTGTTTATCATAAGATACGTCATAGGTTGCCACTATAAATTCATTGTTGAGCTAACCGGTGATTTTCACCTTGTTGAACTGAAGTTTTATGTTCACCTTTTTTTTTTTTCTGCGTGTTGATTTAATGTTGAAATGACATGTTGAATCAGAAATTCATCAGAAAAAAAAAAAAAAAAACTTCCATTGAACAAAACGAAAGATCACTCATTTGTTCAATAACATCCAGTCTAGAAAGGGAGGGGGATCTTGTTACCATCCCACTTTTGTTTTTAAAGGAGGAAAAATTGTTTCTATCCAAAATTATCTTTGTCCGTAAACACATGTATGGAAAGTACCGACAGCCTTAAACCAGACTGTTGCAGGTGAAAACAGTAAATATGAAGTCATACAATTGAAATAAAAACTGATTCAATAGAATGCAAAAAATTACAATCCATCTTTTTCTGTCCTACTCACCAATTGAATTGGAAGCTTTCTCATAGCATAGCGTGGAGGATTTCTTTGATCCCCACAAATTGTCATTTTCTACATCGATAGAAACAGCTGTTCATTTCTAACACCTAGGTAGTTGGTCTATTGGATAGTGATATCTCATTTTAAAGTAGTGATGCAGCAGCCAAAAGTTCTGTATCCTCCTGTGATAATGTAACAAAAGAAAACCGCTGACACTTTTACACGATGACGTCATGATCTTTTGATGTTTTAGTTTTTTAAGCATTACATGAACTGCTCCAAAAGACAAAAAAAAGACTGTCCAAACACAATAAAGTCACAAGCGAAAGAATAAGATCTTTCTTTTTCACCACATCTTATGTCGGACTTTAACTTCTAGTGAAATTTTCCTCAGCTTGTGTGAAATACCGGTTTTATCTCTATTTTGTACACCTATCCAATATTGGAACATATCTATATATAAAGGCTAACATTTTTTGTCTGTCTGTCAATCCTCTTTTCATACTTTGTCTCCTCAATGCAGACCGTTTAGTTGTAAAAGTGACCGTAGTGATGATGCAGCAGCCGAATTATCTGTCTTCCTCTTTCCTTGTAGCTGCAATAATTAAAAATAAATTTTTAAAAAACCAACAACGTTGTGGCTCACTAGTGTTCTACTCTGTAACGTTTCAGTCTTTTATACGTTATGCAAGCTTCCACCCCCCAAAGCGGTGAATGAGTACAGATCTTTTAAAAAAAAAAAGTCCGAACATAGTCAATAGGTCATTTCTCTCTTCTTCATCTCTTAGTTCAGACTTTCTGCCCTTGACATCATATTCTGTTCTAACTCTGATTTTTAACTTATGGACTTTTCCAATCATCTGCTCAATTTAACCTCATGTAGAAAATACCATTTTAATATTACATTTACACTGACCTATGGCATCTTGCGTTCACATTAGCTCACCATACACAGAACAAGATTTTAAGAGCATGATAAAAAAAAAATGAAAAAATATCAGCTTATTTTTTTAAATGGCGATTATTTTTTTCTATACATGCAAACCTAAAAATAAAATAAATCGATCATTAGTAGAAAATTGTAATTGTTTGGAATTCAATCTAATTTAAGATAAAATAAATACAGAAAAATCTTTATGATGTATGTACCCAGAACGAAAATGGCATAATCCGTAGTTTTTTTTTTTTTTTTTTAAATCAAGAAAACCAAAATTTATGAGGAATCAAGAATGGTGTATCTCACTCTATTATCTTTAAAATTCATCACTGGTTATCTTCCCTTTAAAATCAGCCTCGTAATGGCTATTTTTCTATAGAAAGAAAGATAATAGCCATTACGAGGCTGATTTTGATCTCTATTTCTGGAAAGGTTGTTAAGGGGAAGGTAAGCAGTGATGAATTTTAAAGATGGAGTGAGATATACCATCCTCGCTTCCTGGTGCTGAAACACTAGAAAGAAAAAAGTATTTGATCAGTTTGTGATTTTTGGAATATGACATTTTTGTTCTGTGATGGGTGCATACATCATAAAGATTTTTTTTTTTTTTTTTTTTTTTTAGTTTAAATTCTGAACTATCAAAAATTGATATCTAATGCCAAGTTGGTGTTCATTATAATATTCCACAATAAGTTAAATTTTACTTACAGTATCGGATTAAAATCCCCCCCCCCCCATATTATCATGATTAACATTTTAATATGCCAACCATTATCAATAATTGTTCGACTAATATTATTTTGGAATCATAAATGCTAGTCATAAACGATTGTTTTAGTCTTGTCTCAGAATTGTTTTTAGTTTCCACGGCAATAAAAAAAAAGTTTATAACAGCTTTGCATTAATTAACTGTCTAGAAACTATTGCAGTTCAATTTCTGGATTTGTGTATATGTTTTTTGTATATATAGAGTTTATAATTTTATGAATTTTAATAAACTGAGAAAAAGAATTTAATTAAACTCATAAATTGATTTTCTTTTATTTTTGTATAAATCTTGTTTCAGCACCACGACAAAATATTTAATATTTTTCCCCATATGCATTTTATTAAAAGCTTTGGTTTATTTTTGAGCATTTTGAAGATCTTGTTAATGCCTTTTTCAACTTGCTCCCCAGTGAATTTCTGACTTGAAAAATTATTTTCTAAATTTTTCAATGTCATAACTTTTTATGTTTTCACTTTTTCTGTTCATTCATTTCATTAAATCTGACTTTTTCACCCTTTTGCTAAGCAATCCTTTATCCTGTCTGCCGTTGAATGTTTCTGTGATACTATGACCCCCCCCCCTCCAACCCCCAAAAAAATGTTAAGTGAAAAAAAAAGTTGATCAGCAGAACGAAAGTATTGGAAGTAAAGTTAGTAGAAAAAAAACAATTTTTAATCAAGGCGTGACGGACAAAAAAAAAATTGGACATATTTAAAGTTAGTTTAAGAGTGACAGGGAATTTTATGACTGTTTCCAGTTGAAGACAGGTTGTGGCTTTGAGCAGATGAGTTGATGTCAACGAGGTCTTGACAGATGACTACAATGTGGACGTTGGCATATAGAGGATCGCTTTCAACTCGCATGAAGATGTTGGAGATTGCATTTTCCCTTGAGTTGTTAATTTTTGTACTTGTAAACCAGTGCTCGTCTCCTTGGCACGATGACACGGCCAGTAGATATTATGAAAGAGAAAATGACTTCAGAACCAGCATTGGGGTTGACAATTACTGTTGAGCAAGGCAGCACACTTCTATGTGCATTGACTGGAATATAATCGTATTGCTCTAATATATGCACATATTCAGATTATGAATTAATTTTGAGAATTACGATTCTAGTTAGAGCAAAGAAATTGAGAGCAAAAAATTAATTTTAATTGAACTGATTCAATCTTGACATCAAATTGTAAACATGAAACCAAACAAAAATTGTTTCCTCTACAAATTTTGGTTCCCAACTTGACATTTTATAATCCATTTGGAAAAAAAAATAGTATTGTTTATAAGAAAAAAAAAGATACTAAGAATTTATATTTAGGCCCAATGATTACATAGGAAATCAGGAAGTTATTTATTTTTTCTCTCATGGCAGGAAGATGTGACACAAGGGTCGGAAAGTGAGATCAAGGAAGAGCATTTTGGCCTTCAAAAACTACCTGATCAGCTCACTCTGCATTCCTCAGTAGGGACACCTCAGGCAATTAGCAATAAACTAACCTCTTAACTGGAGAAAAAGCTAGAGAGGATGGACCTCCTAGAACTACTGCACAGGACTCGCAACATAAAGCAGTCAATAGGGAAATGGCAAAGATTCTGTTAGTTTTGGTGCCAACAGAAAAAAAATGCCCAGTTCGACCCAGAAAATATAAAGGAATTGCAGTCGCACATGCAAAAAAAAAAAAAATTAGCATTATTATCTTCATCCCACAGATTTTACACTTCTGGCCTTGATATGTCTTAGTTGATCACAGATGCAGATAGAACCAGATGGATTTTCACTGGAACCCTGTTACATTAAAAAAAGCTCTGGATTTTAGGGAGAAGTTGTTATTGATGTTCATTTAAGATATTTACCATGGGATTACCTCCCTTGGTATTGTATGCCGACGAAAAGGTTTTGGTCCTGGTGCATTATAAGTGGATATCTAAAAAAAAAAATTTAAGTAGAAACACTATTACATACAGATGTGTCATGTTGAATTTAGTAAAAAAAAAAAAAAAAAAAAATCCATTTTCTAATTTGAAAAAAAAAAAAAAAAAAAAAAAATGAGAAGTCAGTTTGTCATACAGAAAAGACTAAACCACTAAAACTATTCGATAATTTTTTTTTTCTTATAATTATTTTCTACTCCATAATTTTCTGTAAATTTTGGAATTTCTAAATCTAACAATGTGTAATTACTTAAGTGTTTTTACTGTTTAGATATCCACTTAAATACACAAAAGGTTTTTTTATACATAAATATTGAAAGTGAGATTACCTCATGAAAAAAAAAAAAAAAAAACTTGAAAAACTGAAAACAAATATAAAATTCAAGCAATCTTCTTTTGAGATATTGACTTAACCTATTAGCACTTAAAAAAAAAAAAAAGAGCAAAAGATTAATTGGTTCCCTCCACAAAGGAGGGCTTGGACCTAGTAATTTACTCCCATTTGTATTTTTTGTAATGACCACGCTTTGAGTTTGTTTTTGTTTTTTTTTGTTTTTTTTTTTAATTTTGCACAAACATTTTTCCAAAATGGATTTTCCAGGATAATTCTGGTTGCTTCCCTCTTCCCCAGGCCATTATAGGAGTAAAATTACTCCAAATCGTTCATCCGTTAGCATTTTTCCCAATAACTATGCCTTGTTTTTGTTTTTTCAAATTTTTGCACAAACATTAGTCATGGTGAAAGTAAATTTTTCACTCGTGGAGAAGGACTCTGCATGCTCAGCTTGTTATAAACATATTTCAGCAACATCTATATTCTTTTGGACATGTCTATAGTTATGAAGATTGGAATATTACACCTACTTTCCGATGTATACTAGCAACACTGAAGTCTGTTTTCGGTATACTGTGAAAATATAGACTGGAATCATGTTTAAACAAACATACTAGATTGGCCGCCTTCAAAAGGTTGTGATAATGCCTGGGAGGATGGTATGAACAAACATACCATATTAACTCCTCCCAAAGGAGGTAGTGCCTGGTAGTATGGTCTCAGTACAACACATTACTCCACCCAGAGGAGGAAGTAATACCTGGGAAGATGATATCATGACTATAGAACCGCTTATCAAGGCTTGGAGTCCAGTCAAGGATAAGGTAATACTAATGATCGGTTATGGTAGAACTGAATTATTTAACTGACACTTTTACCAACAACCAACTTATTTTATTTCCTTTCTTTTGTCATATTTCTTACTCTTCACTTTTTTTTAATTTCCTAACACTTGCGGCTGTGAGGGGAGGGCGGTAACTGAGGGAAATCATTAAAAGGAAGGATACTTGTGGTGAAATTTGTAAAATTAATGAATCAGATTTTTTCATTGTCATTGGTGGCAAGAAAAGACTTGGAACTGTTGAAGGGTTTAGTTTCTCTCCCTCCCTCCATATTAGTAAGCAAATCAAAAAACTGTTTATCGAATTACATGAACTACGATGAAATTGATTGGAAATTAAATTTTTGTTTTAAGAACACAGGCCAATATATGCTAAAATTGACAGTACAGTTTTATGTATTTTTCATTAACAAAGCTATTACGGTCCAAGAAATAGGGGAAAAGCTGGCAATATTTTATATACAAGAAAAGATGATTTATTGAACTGTGGTTAAATTGTGGCTTCACACTTAAATCCTAGAGTAAAAAAAAAAAAAAAATTATTGTAAAAAAAAAAAAAAATTAATATTAAATTCCTATGTTATATTTGCATATTACAGCAATTTAAAAAACTTGTTGCTTAAGGACATGCATTGTACGGAGAGAATTGTATGAAAATGATACGATAGCGGTTTAACGGGAGTGTTAAAAACAGGCTTAATCTTGATGACCTTAAAAATCAGAAAGGAATACAGAAGAGTAGAAAAGCCAAGGAAAACATGGGAAGAAGTGATAAAAATGGACTTAAGAGAAGGATCATTAAAGATCTATCTGTTCATAGATATAGTTACTTTGGAGGTCAATTTTTTTTAAAGCCGTCCAATGCATGCCAGCATGTAAAAAATTAAACAGAAGACGATGATGGAGCATGTTGAGACTGCACACACATGCAGGACAGTCTAAAACTAAAAGCCCTGCGTAATAATGGAAAATCTGCCAAAACTGACATCACTGAAGGTGAATAGATCAACTAATTAACCTTGCAGTTGTCAGAGTTGAAACACCTGCTCGAGAACAGGTCAATATAAGCAAGTGAGGCAGAAGAGAATGCAGTCAGTCAAAAAGTGACAGCAGTCATGAGGCGTCATCGAATCCGCCACCTCCTGCGCCCCACTTTAGCTACCACTTGAAGCATGCACATGAAGCAACAAATAAAATTTTATATTTTTCTAACAAACGAATTTGTGCTGAGAGTTTTGTTTTTTTTTTTTTGGCTGACAAGAAACTACTATTGTTTAACCAGCTACATCACAAGCGGCCTCTCAGTACAAGAAGCTATTTTACTAAACTAAAATGTTTATGGTCCATTTTAATTGTTGAAATGTTCCTATTTACTTGCCCTTCCCATGAGGACAAAGTTAGACACAATGTAAAGAAAATCCAATTCCCCAAAAAAGGGGCACTAGATTGTGGAACTAAAAAAAATTTACCCTAATCTAATTTTCTTCACTGACTGACAGAATAAAGCATCAGAACAGATACTACACTTTGTGCCTAGTCAAAAGGCACAAAGAATTTTTTTTTTTTTTTTTTTTTTTTAATCGCATTTGAAAATCAAAAAAATATATACAAAAAAAAAAACATTAAGGTTTCACATAAATTTTAATATGAAAATGAAGGAAAATAAAGTGACATTCTTTGTTGACTTCTATGAAAAACAGGGATGATTTTCTATGTCTCTGGACCCTCACTACCTGGGACCAACTGAAAAAGAAAAGAAAGAAAATGCTTGAAATTGCAACAAAATAGGTTTTCTGAACATGCAAAACAGTTCTCTTTGAATATCTCAATCCTAACTTCTCAACAGAAATTTATCGACAAGAAACGTCGAAACCCAATCCTGACTGCAACGCATTGGAAGGAGAAAACTGAACAACCTAACTCTAAAAATCTTCCGTAAGAAATTATATTGGTATGACTATCATCCGCTGCCAATCATCTGAAATGCTCCAAAGTGTGTCACATAGTCACATGGTGAACTGCTTAAGACATGAGGAGGAATGATGTGATCCTAGAGAACAGCACAAGAAGTGAATACTCGCAGGCACATGTCTCAGTTTTTTTTTTTTGTTTTTTTCAAAAGGAATTTAATGTTACGTTTAATACCAGGCAACGCCAAGTACATCTGCTAGCATTCTATATAATCTATCTCTACTCCTATAAATTCGTTTTTCTTCTGTGTGTATTGATATTCATATTAAAAACCCTCTTTTGTATTTATTTAAAAAGAAAATACAGTTTTCTTATATATGGGTTGTGGAATTGCATTCATCTGCAAAAGATCTAGCTAATTTGCATATTCTTTTAAACATTCATTTTAATTTTATTTCCTATTAGTTTTTTTTTTTCGCTTTTTTTTATGGGATGATCATCTTTAGTTAACTATTATATATTAATTAATTAATTAAAATTCCCCTATTAGATTTTCCGTTTTCTTATGAGATAATCATCTTTAGTTAACTATTACGTGTAATTATATTCATGCAAATATTCTACATGATTTATCCTTGCATAATATTTGCGTAAATAGTTTACAGGAAACACAAAATTGTTTCCATATATATTTATGTATGCGTATATATTTTTGTTTAATCTATATATCTATTAATATATCTAGAAAAGTGAACGTGTGTGTGTGTGTGTGTGTACATTTTCCTATGCAATATTTGTCAATTTTAAGTCTACAGACTTAAAATTTGATATACAGGGTACTGAGATTTGAGAAAATCTTTGATCGGTTTTCGAACAGAAATTTGCCTGTTAAGAGGTCAAAGTTCAACGATTTGACCTTTGAGAACTCTACCAAACTCCGACAATTTGGCGTCTAAACACTTGAAATGTTAGATATAGGTTCCTTGGACATGGATCTAACTTAATTTGATTTGAGCCCAAAACAATAAATGTTAAGGGGTCATAATAGGGGTCAAAGTTAAAAAAAAATTGACCGTTTTTTTTTTTTTTTTTTTTACTCAACATATACCTCCAAACACCTGAGCAACGCCAGGCTGAAATGCTAGTATATATATTTTTTTAAATCAGAGAAAATTTAAACTTATCACATATAAGCTGTACATAGACTGTATGTTAATAATTTTACATAATGAATAATTATTTTTGATGTTTGCGCATTATAATTGGATAGCAAAAAAAGCATTTTGGTGCTTCTATGCTATTAGGAAAATATTTTGGAAATCGTAAAACTGAATTTCACATGAAACAATGGTATGTACGTATTCCTCGTATTTTTAAGATGATTTTATCCAAAAATTACGAAAATCGAGGAAATAGAAAACTCATTAAAGGAAATAAAAAATAGAATTTGATGAAAATGATCGTAAGACTTAGGAGAGTTCAAAAGGAAGATAATTTTTCTGTTTCGATTTAAACAAGATGGCTGCAATTTTTCACCTGCTAACACGATTAAAGTTGGTTTTGTAAATAATTCAGTAATATTCACGTAATTCCAACTGTATAATTTGGAAGCTGCGATTGTAACTTATTAAAATTGACAAAAAAAAATCAGTAGAAACCATTGTTTTTATCTGAAAACTCCATTTGTCGACTACAAAATTTTTTCATATAAAAGGCAAAATGTTACGTAATTATGCATTATGTAAAAATTTTAAAAATTATTAAAAATGATCGAGTAGAAGATCTGCTAAAAGTATTTTTTACAAAAAATATTGCTATTCTTGAAATCCTGATTTGGAAACAAGGGAGATAAGTCAGTTTGTCATACAGAATTGGTTGCAATCAAAGAAAGCAATAAAACTACATTATTCAGTAAGTTTTATTTTTGGTCGTAATTATTTTATTATTTTCATAATTTTTTTTACTAATTTTGACATGACATGTAATTACGTTTTTTTTTCTTTTACTTGAAACGCAAACACCTTATTTTCTTACAAATTAATAAAAAAAAAAAAAAAAGGCAAAAATAGTCCAATGAGTGAAACAAATATGAAAGGAAACTCCTTGGCAACGTTTGATAAATACACAAAAAATTAAAAAAACGAAAAAAAAAACAAACAAACTAATTTTTAAATGTTTATGCAAATTAAATATCACTACTTGTTATAAACACTAATGTCAATGCATTAAATTAAAAGGTTGTAAATAAAAATGATATTTAAAAATAATTAAAAATTACTTGAATATAAATGCCAGCTGTGTGCGGACACAAAATGGAAATTTACAAAATGTCTCCCTACAAGTATTAAAACTTAATATACGCGTGTCCAGTTCGCTTCCTAGCATTGATCAGAATAAAGCCAAGGAAAATTGGTATATCTTCAAGGGGAGAAAATTCTGGGGCAACAAAGACATCACAGACTATTGTATGCTGATTAATTATGGTAAAGATGCCAAAATCTCTCTCTCTCTCTCATATATATATATATATATATATATATATATATATATATATATACACACACACACACACACACAGACAGACACACACACATATACTAGCAGGCCGCATGGCATTGCCCGGTTGTAAAATGTACTTAAATATGATATTTTGATTAATGCTGATTTCGTATTTATTATTATACTAGCCTGGGTACCCGGCGTTGCCCGGGTGTTTGGAGGTGTGTGTTAAAAAAAAAAAAAAAAAAAAAAAAAAAAAAAAGGAAAAAAAGGGTAGTAGGCAAGCAGACTAGAACCCGTGACACGAAGGCGGAAAAGAAAGTAAACGAAAATTTTACGTCTTACCACTACTTCATGACGCGACCGGAAGTCTAAAGCGTTCAAATTTGCAAAAATGGTGTTGTTTTTAAAGCTCCCATGAAATCAAATTAGACACAAAGTTGTTTTTAATGTAGAGGGGGGGGGCAGTATCCAAATAAATAGTAACTGTCTCAGTATGAAGGGTTTCCCCTACATTGACAAAAGACCAATTACAGAACAGGTACTACCCGGCCCAGACGCCAGGCGGTTTTATTCATTTGCTCCCCACAAAAGCAAATTAGACACAAGGTCGTTTTTAATGTGGGTGAAAAACCAGCTCCCCTTAAAAAAAAACAAAAAAGGGGGAAACTCTGGCAATATCAAAAAATAAAGTAAAAAAGTAAACAAATAAAAATAATAATAGTTATTCCTCAGTATGAAGGGTCTGCCCTACATTGACCAAAGACTTAATTTAAGTGAAGCATCAGAACAGATACTACACTTTAATCTTAGCCCGAAGGCCAGGCAGTTGGTATTTATTTGATTCCCCACAAAAACAAATTATACACAAGGTCATTTTTTAATGCGGGGGGAAAACACGCTCCCCAAAAAGGGCGCACTCTGTGTCAAATACATAGCAATTGTCTCTGTATGAAGGGTTTCCCCCCACATTGTTTCATTTATTTGTTTCCCCACAATGTTGGGGAAAACCAACTTCCCATAAAAAAGGGAGTGTCCAAATGAATAGCAATTGTCTGATATGAGGGGTTTCACCCAGATTGATCAAAGCTAATTGCTTTCTGGACATCCAGCACAAAAGGCAGAGAAGATACCTTCGCTTTCAGTTCAGTTTCGCTTTTAATACAAAAAACACGAACAAATACGCAAGAGGGTGGAATATCGTGAATTTTATAAAAGTCGATTAAAATAAATCTAGAGATGACATCCCTTCGCAAATTGTAGATATTATAATCTAGTGAGTATATAAAAAGTCCTAAAGAATCCCCCCCCCCCTAACCAAGAAGCCTGGCGGAAAAAGGCTTTGCTGGACATAGAAAAACACGTGCTGTCATTGTCTTCTATATATATATATATATATATATATACACTAGCGGGGGTACCCGGCGTTGCTCGGGTGTTTGGAAGTGTAAAAGAAAAAGTTCTTGTAGGTAGGTAGGCACGAACCTGAAGCCTAGAGGTCAATAGCGTGCAGGGAACTAAGAATGGGTGAAATTAAACGATTAAAAAGTTATGTGACAGGTACATAAATTTAATGAGGTCAAACATCACGCCATAGGAGAAATGAAATTCCGCACTTAACTTTCGCTGCAAGGCAGTTTTTTTGGTTTGGTTTTGTTTCCCAAGAGGTTGGGTAGAAAACCAGCTCCCCATAAAAATGAGGAGTATCCAAATGAATAGCAATGGTCTGATATTGATCAAAGCTGGTTTGCTTTCTGGACATCCCCAGCGTGAAAACTGAGGAAGATACATCGTTTCAATTTAGTTTCACTTTATTTATACTAAAAAACCAAACCAACAAGCGACATAACAGAACAGCGTGAATTTTATAAAAGTCGATGTAAATAAATCTAGGCATGACGTGTGTTTGCAAATCATAGATATTATGATTTAGATGGTATATAAAAAGTTCTAAGACATAGTAACCTCCTGGACATACAAAAATGTGCATGCTGCTTTTGTTTTTTTTGTATATATATATATATATAGACTAGCGGAGGTGTGTGTATATATATATATATATATATATATATCTTTCAAGGAGATCCTAGCCAAAAAGGAAAAGTCCAATATTTAAGAATAGAGCAATATATAAGTTTCGTGGTTTAATTTTAAATTCTGAAAGACAACATATAGAGATATATATTCGATTTAAGAATTTATTGCTGTGGGGATGGGTGAGTTGAGGAGGTGGAAATAGATGCGTCATGGTGTGAAAATCTGGAATGTTTGGAGGGTTACTTAAATAAGTGAGTTTAAGGTTGGCTTATTTTAATTTATAGTGTATGTTTTAAAGGTGACTTGGTTAGTTGAGATAAGTCAGTTTGGACCAAAGCAAATAACATACAATCAATGCAACAACGAATAAGACTGCCTGGTATACTTTTTAAAATATCAAGAAGGAGCAGTACACTTTCGCTATATGGGAATATCACTTTCTCCCATGGGCCTATTTTCTGCCCACCCGGATTTATAACCCCGAATGACATTGGACTTCTTCCGATAATGGACTACCCAGGTTGTATCAACTTCTCTTTTCGTATAATTTTCTCCACATAATTATCCACAACCACTCAAAAACTATTTTCAATAATTATACTGAAAAGCAAAATAGCGCCCATTCACAGCTGACCATTTCCTCTGATGATATGAGCCATTGTTGAAAATCCATTGATTAAGGAAATTAAAATAACCCCTTCTATATATTCCTTTGTCAAGCAATAAATTCTTAAATCGAATATGTCTCTATATGTTGTCTTTCAGAATATATATATATATATATATATATATATATATATATATATATATCGCTCTTGGCATTGATGTGAATCTGTGGGAGGAGCTAGCCGAAGATAGACCAGCATGGAGGCGTGCCTTGAGTAAGGGTGGCAAAGGACTTGAGAAACTTTGGTTCGAGAGGCTGGCATAGAGAAGACAAAACTAGTGACTACGTTTACTGTTGCTTGCATTAATCTTTCGTAGATTGCTTGCCATTACAACACACACACATATATATATATATATATATATATATATATATATATATACTAGCAGTGTTTAGAGGTGTGTGTTGAGAAAAAAAAAGTGTTGGTAGGCAGGCTCGAACCCAAAGCCTTGACGCGAAGGCGGAAAAGAAGTGAAAGAAAACGTTACATTTTACCGCTCGGCCACGAAGGGGAAGGAAGTGAAAATCGTTGAAATTTAGCGATCGAAAAGTTGACATGCAGAAAGTGAAAGTTAAGTGAATGAAGAAATGAAATCACGCACTTAAGTTTGGCTGTAAACCAATTAAGCTTTCAGCTTACCACCGTATTTGTTTCCCACAATGGTGAGGAAAACCAACTCCCCTCCCAAGAGGTGCAGTATCTTAATAAATAGCAATTGTCTGATATGAAGAGTATTCCCCACAGTGATAAAAGCTGATTGCCTTCAAGACATGCTGGCCACAAAGGCCAGCGAATCACTTTTATATGAAAAACACAAACACGTGAGAGGCCGGAATAGCAAGAATTTTATAAAAGTCAATCAAAATAAATCTACAGATGACATCTGTTCACAAATTGTAGATATTACAATCTAGGGAGTATATAAAAAGTTCTAAGAAATAGTACCCCCCCCCCATCCCAAGAAGCCTGGCAAAAGAAGCCTTTGCTGGACATACAAAAACGTGTGCGGCCATTTTGTCTTATGTATATATATATATATATATATATATATATATATATATATATATATATATATTGGACCCAATATATAATAATGACTTAAAAAGTAAAAAAGAACAAAAAAAATTCCTTGCACGCCACCACCAAGAATCAAAACCAAAACATTTGGCTTCCAATTTACTTTTTCCTTTGATGTTAATGCCTGAGCTATGAAGACATATTTGCTACATGAACCAATAGCTATCACGTTACACATGCATATTTATAATGCCGTCATTCAACCTTCACCTGACAAATTCCATTTTTAAAACATTTTCACACCTTTGCACTGAGTTTCCCAGACTAAAATCCAAATAAAATTTTGCATGGGTTTGAATACCCTATATATTAAGTTTCATGTCTGGTGACTAAAAACTCACAGGAGTTTGGTAAGCAAAATTTTTTAAACAAATATATATACACATACATATATATATATATATATATATATATATATATATATATTTTTTATTACATTTTCACCCCATACAAGGCACATTGCCACTTTGGTGTAGGGGGCTACTAACAGGGGCAACAACTACTGGGGTACTATGTAGGGATTTGGGCAGCAAGATGTTGGTTCACGTTGCACTTGAACTTCTGCACGTCAGTGCAGTTGGGGAAGTAGGGACCTGGAGTGGAATTCCAAAGTCTAGCGGTTCTGGGGAAGAAACTACTGGGTAGAAAGATCTTTTATATCTAGGGATTTCTACAGTGTGGGGGTGGGATTTTGCAGCCTGTCGGGTCTGTCGAGGGTGTTCACGTTGTGGGGGCACAAATGCTTGCAGTTCGTCAAGAAAGAGGTTTACGTTTACTATAACCTTTTTACGCAAATATTACGCAAGTATAAATCATGTAGAATATCTGCCTAAGAGGTTTGTGTTTACTAAATTCTTTTTACGCAAATATTATACAAGTATAAATCATGTAGAATATCTGCATGAATATAATTACACGTAATAGTTAACTAAAGATGATCATCTCATAAGAAAACAGAAAAAATTAATAGGGAATTAATTAAAATTAATGTTTAAAAGAATATGCAAATTAGCTAGTGACTGCAATTGCACAGCCCATATATAAGAAAGTTATATTTTCTTCTTAAATAGAAAAAAGGATTTTTAATATGAATATCAATACACAAAAACCCCAAATTTGTAGGAGTATAAAATTGAGAGTGTGTGAGAACAAAGAAAGGAAGGCTAAATCTAAATGACGTATAATAAAGAAATTTAAAATAATCACGTACACAAATTTAATTTATGAGCAAAGAGGAGGCCTAATCTTAATAATAACTGATAATAAAAAATAAAGGAAAGAATTTCTTTCATGTTTAATGGACACAAAAAAAATACCTTTGATCTTAATTTTATGATTAAAATAGGAATTAATTGACATGTATGTATATATTTATTGAGTAAATAAGTTTTTTTATTTTTGTTAAACTTATTTGTGGTTTTTTTTGTTTTTTTTGTAAAAATTTACTTACATATTATTCTGTAAGATATATATATATATATATATATAAGTGATGGGACGATTCCAATACTTTTCCCGATTCTGATACAATTACCGATTCCGTACGAAATTCCTGAGTCTGATGCAATTACTGATTCCGATTCTTTATAAATCTCTAAATATAAAAAGTGTTATTTTGTCCTGATTACTGTAAGAACGCATCTTAAATGTGCATGTATTTTCTCAAATGTAAAAACACACTTGTGAGGAGGTGATCTAGAGATTTTAGTCTTACTGAAAGTTTAAATCAATAAATATTTATTATTTTATTATTACTACAAGAAGTGGAAGATGTTTTATAGAAAAAAAAATCAAATAAAATAGATAATTAAAGGAATCAGTTTTGGCATCGGAAAATAGTCTCAAATTTTCCCGATTCCGATAATCCAAAAGCTCAGATTTTCCCAATTCCGATTAATCAACACAAATATATATATATATATATATATATTTATATTTATATTTATATTAATCCATAAAGGATAGAGCAATTTGGGGGGGGGGCGCAGGGTGTGCAATTTATAGTCATTTGAACATTTTTAAAAAGCACTGAATCTTTAATTAAATGTTAGGAAATTGTAAAAGAACCGGAACCTATACTGCTATCGGAATTGGGAAAAATTTTGGAATCGTCCCATCACTAGTATCAACATGAATATTTATAGCTAACCCTATTCTATATTTCTATACTTCTTTGAACATTGCTTTCTTTTGAAGTTTACAGTTTTCAATTTTTTTGTGCTAACCAAGAACGTTAAAGAATGTCTATAAATTCTTTTTTGCTATTTTCCTCTCAAGTCAAAATTTTTAAGCTGCATTGAATGAGGAAATATTGTGTTGTTTTTGAACAAAAAATTTTGTAAATGTTGATTTGTATAATTTCCCTCATATATATATAATGACAAAAGTCTATATTCCAAATTTCAAGATGTTGACCATCTTACCATTTATTTCCTCAAGTACGTTGAAATGCACAATTCTTAACTGAGGAGTTAAGGGCAGAATAAATTAAAAAATTGTTGACATAATTACATGAACAATTTAGGGCTATAAAACAAGTGCTGTCAAGAATTGTGCATTTCAATGCACTTAAAAGAAATAAACAGTAAAATTGTCAGCAACTTCAAATTTGGAATACAGACTTGTCATTTATTTATACATGTGCTGAAGTTACACTGAGCTTAATAAATTAAAGGGTGGTATAAATATAAGGTGAAATATAAATAAACATTTCCCCATAAACAGACACACATATATATATATATATATACACACACACTAGTGTTGGGATGATTAATCGGAATCGGAAGAAAATCAATTTTTTGGGGTATCGGAATCGGTATCAAGAAAATCTGAGCCTATTTTCTGATGCCAAAACCAATTCCTTTAATTATCTATTTTATTTTATTTTGTTTTTATAAAAACATCTTACACTTCTTGTAGTAATAATGAAATAATACATATTTATTGATTTAGACTTCCAGTAAGACTAAAATCTCTAAATCATCCCATCACAGGTGTGTTTTTTACGTTTGAGAAAATACATGCATCTTTAAGAAGTGTTTTTACAGTAATCGGGACAAAATAACTATAGTAAAATATTTAGAGATTTATAAAGAATCGGAAATTGTATCAGAATTGGGAATTTAGTATGGAATAAGTAAAAATATTGGAATCGTCCCATCACTAATATACACCCCATACATGACGTCATATGTGACATTCGCATAACATAGACTATGACGTCATAAACAAACACACAGGAGTACAGATTTTATATATACGAGTATATATATATATATATATATATATATATATATATAGATAGATAGATAGAGAGAGAGAGAGAGAGAGCTATAATCTTTTCTATCTACAAACAACTATTTCATGTTTACACAATTATCAGTGTAGGAAATGATAATTACTGTATTAAAGGCAAAAATAAAAATCTATGATGTACGTAGTCATGAAAGAAACTTGTGATTGGTGGAATGAGAACATGCTACCCTCGTGGATTAAATAAAATTCAAATATTCATAAACATAACCCTTATCCCTGAGTGGCTTCCGGGCCTTGATAAGTGGTGATCACTGTGTAAAAAAAAACAAAAAAAAAAACAATGAACTATATATATACACACACACACTTCTATAAACTTTTTTTTTTCTTTTGTGTATTGATATTCATATTAAAAACTTTTGTTTCTATTTAAAAAAAAAAAAAATACAACTTTGTTATATATGGGTTGTGGAATTGCATTCATCTGAAAAATATATAGCTAATTTGCATATTCTTTTAAACATTCATTTTAATTCCCTATTAGTTTTTTTGGTTTTCTCATGAGATGATCCTCTTTAGTTAAGTATTACATGTAATTATATTCATGCAGATATTCTACATGATTTATATTTGCATAAAAAAAGTCATAGTAAACACAAACCTCTTCCCATATGTATTTATGTACAGGGTGGCCGAAAAGTCCCAGGACACTATACATGTATTTTTAATAAAACACAGTATTTTTTAATGAAACACACAGAAAACATATATATATTCAACAAAAAAAGAGAACTTTATTAGAAACAAAGCAGAAAACAACTAGAGTAATTTAGTGGTCTAGGGGATCAGTATGTTGGCCCTCGTTGTTCTTGCACAATTCCATTCGCCTCCAGGTTCTTTGTGCCATTTTTTTTAGAGAATTCCTTGATACGCTAGCAAAAGCTGCAATCAATCATATTTAACAGAATTAAAATATTAAAAATAAAGTGTCCTGGGACTTTTCGGCTAGTGTCCTGGGACTTTTCGGCCACCCTGTATGTGTATATATTTGTTTAAAAAATGTCGCCTACTAAACTCCTGTGAGTTTTTGGTCTACAGATATGAAACTTAATAATATTCGAATCCATGCAAAACTTTACATTTGGGTTTTAACCGGGGGAAAATCGGCGCAAAAGTGTGAAAATAAACAAAAATGGAATTTGCCAGGTGACGATCAAACGACGGCATTATGAATATGCATGCGTAACGTAATAGGTATTGGTTCATGTTTTAATTTTTATCCTTGCAGCTAACATGTCTTTATAACTCAGGCATTAACGTCAAAAGAAACATTAAAAATGACCTTCGTGGGAGGTTTAAAAGCAACAGCATTTCTGCAAGTCATCTTTTTGATCAACTACGTTTAATTTCCAGTTGCATCACGGAGTAGGGGGTAAGACGTCAGATTTTCTTTTACTTTCTTTTCCGCCTTCACGTCACGAGTTAGCTTGCCTGCCTACGACCACTTTTTTTTATTTTTTTTTTGCTCAACACACACCTCCGGGCAACGCCGGGCAGCAAGGCTAGTATAATAATAAATACAAAATCTGCATTAATGAAAACATCATATTTAAGCATATTTTACGACCGGGCAATGCCGGACAGCTTACTAGAACACTTTTTTTTTTTTTTTTTTTACAAGGTGATCACCACTTATCAAGGCCCGGAAGCCACTCGGGGATAAGGGTTATTGCATGTACAGTACATTAGTGTGGGGATTTAATAAAAATGTCTACTTAAGGGGGCGGTTCATCAGGAATTTGCTTACGTTGGACTTGAAGACATCCAGGTTGTAGTCAGGTGGGAAGCAGGCAGACGGAACAGAGTTCCACAGGCGTGCAGTTCTAAGTCTATACTTATAAAAATTAGTTTCATCCAAAAGATTGTTTATTGCTATTTTACATCAAGCGACTACAATTCTAATTTTTTTTATTAAAAAAAAAAAAGCTACTTCTGATTTTATATACTGAAGTATGAGGGTCATTCCAAAAGTAAAGCCTTCTATTTTTTTTTTTTTTTTTTAAATTCAAAAAGTTGAAGAGCTATAAAGACAGGAGTTGTACTACTAAAACGAGCGACCTCTTGTGCTCCAGAATTTATTTTTCTACATTCTCGATGCATTTTTGAACTCTAAATAATGTGAATTGTTCAAGTTGTTTTACTTTAAAAAATAAAATTTTATGGCTAATTGGATTTTTGTTACGATGCCTATGAATTCTCATTAATTATTTAAAAATGATCTTTATTATAAAAAAAACAAAAAACATAAAACTACTTGATCAATTACATGATTTTTGGAATAGCATGTTTTCTTTCCGTCATGGGCATCAAACACTGTTTTTTTTTTTTAAACATAGGGAAAATTTTGGACATACACCAAATTCTGCAGATATAAACATACAAATAATATATATATACATACCTAACATATATTGAAATTGAGATACGGGTTTTATCGTGAAAGAGAAACATAATTTTGTTTACCAATGTCATATAGAGAAATGTAAGAAGGATCGTCCAATTTTAAGATTTATAATTGCTCGCTCCGTGTTGGAAACATTCAAAAGTAAACAAATGCAATATCATACCTCACGTTTCTTTTTTCATATTAAATTTGATTCAGAACAAATAAATCAGCGTATGTTTATTTAATCTACATCGCAAAAATGAAAACCAGAAAAAATAGGAACAAATATTTAAACAAATTAATGTAAAAGACATAAAAACCATTTCATAGAAAACAAACAAAAAAAAAAATCGATGAATGCAAAAATGTTACCATCGTTATATTGTTGCCATTTAACAAAATCTGGTCAAGTTTGGTCACTCTGCGTCCCTCAGGTGTGCTCTCACTAAAAAGAAAGCAAGAAACAAATGATATACATTGAATAGTAAAATAGAATTGTTAACAAGCACAAAAATTGTTTAAAGCATTTTTTTATACATTTCATTATACATAGAGAAAATCATTTAAAACTAACAAGACCTATGCCCTGGCATTGTCCAGAAAAAAAAAAAAAAAAAAAATCGAAAATATAAAAGAAATGGAAAATATAAAAAATATCTTATAACATGAAAAAAAAGTGTATTTTAATAGAATGTGCTCTGATGAACTCTCTGCACTTGTGCCCCTTGAGTACATATCCCCGACAAAGTAGCTTAGCAACAAAATCACACCCCTTCACTGCTGAAGTCCCTAAATGCCAGAAAGTTTTCTACTCCAATAGATTTTTCCCCCCCTCAAACAGCTAGACTTTGGAAATCTCCTTGCTACCTGCTTCCCTGGCTGTACTGATATGCAGAAGTTCAAATGTAACAAACCAACATCTTGTTAATCTTTCTTAAGCATGGTCCCAATTAGTAGCCCCCCCACCACCACCCCCACCATGTCCAAGTGACAATATGCCTTGTTTGGGGTGAAGGTGAGTATAAAACATGTGGGGGATTGAATATGATTTCATTAAAACAAAATCTGTTGTGTAGATTATTTTTTTAGTAAGACAAATTGTTTATACATTATAATTCAGGTTAGAAAGAATTAATGACACAAGAGAAAAAAAATTTGTACATTTATAAAGAAAAAAAAAATCAAACTTTGTCTACATAAAAATTTTGTCAAAATACGCTCCCTAAAATAAGTGAAATATCGCAAGTTGAAATTAAAAAGTCCATCTACCACTAATCTCTCACTCTTAGACAGGATCCAAAAAAGGTTTCCAATCTATTAAGCCCTCCATTATTGGCCAAGCTGTGACTTATCTCATTGTCTTAATCTGCATCCCTGTGCCTGTTTTGCAAGTACTTTAATAGAATGCACTCTGATGAACTCATAGCACTTATGACCTTTGAGCAGCAAAATCCCACCCCTTTGTTGTTGAGGTCTATAGATGCTGGAAAACCTATTCTAATAGTTTCTTCCTTCGAACTGCTAGACTTTGAAATTCCCTCCCAGATTCCTGTTTTCCTGACTGTACTGACATGCAGAAGTTTAAATGTAATGTAAACAGACATCTTGCTACTTAACTTTCCACAATCTCCTGTTAGACATGATCCCAAATAGCCCTTCTTGACGTCCAAGTGGTAATGTGTGCCTTGTTTGGGGTAAAACATATATTTGAAAATTATAGAACAAACTGTTTTAAAAAACACGCTTTTAGATGCAAATAAAAGAATTTTCATTTTCTTTTTCTTCTAATTAATTTCAGATTTAAAATTCCTTGTCAGAGAAATAGTTCTTAAGCTTTGGTCTCTTTCTATACCTTGGAAGTAAAAATTTTGAATCTAAAATTAGAAAAAAAAAAATTATTTGCATTTAAAAGGGTGTTTTTTTTAAACAACTTGCTGGTTCTATATTTTCCACTTTATTCAAGATGCTTCTAAGAGTTAACACCTTTTCAACACATTATATATATATATATATATATATATATATATATACACACACACTTGCGTTTGTACTCTAAATTGGTTTGTGATAATTAATAGTATTCATTAGTTCACTACTTCTTTGTATACATTATGAAAATATAGGCACCACCAAAGATTTGGCTATGTGACAGACCAAAGAGCTGACTTACAAAAAAAAAAAAAAAAAAATTAACAGATTACTGGAATAATCTAGCTATCTGATTAAATATTTGTGCAAGGTGGACAATTCTGATTCACAGGATGTAACTATTTCTACCTGACCACCCAATGTATAAAAATATTTTTGCACATTCTTTTATCCAATTTAAATCTTTCTTTTTGCATGAGAAAAAGTTTTCTTTGTGATATGTCTCGTAAACGGATATATTCATTTCAAGTAGCTGAGTGGTCTTGGCTATCATATTCAAGTAATGATCTAGTAAATCGCCTTACTGAATGGTTTTGTGGTTAGAGTTGGCATATCCTTAGTGTGAGGCTTTCGATGTCTTTCCCAAGCGGCTCTACCAGTCAGTATTTATAGTTTAACCAAGTATATTTCAGTAAAGACTAACTAGGATGTACCCATATTCATTACATCACTTTAAACTAAGCTAAATCTGTTATCAATGTATATAATTTAACTAAAATTTTTGCTCATTAAAAAGGAGCAAAAGTTATAACCCATTGACTTGGAATAAGTGTTTCATGCTGATGGTTGAATATGGTTAATTTGTGTTCATTTTTGCATTAAGTACTAATTCTACTAATCTCTAACTACACATCTAAAGGATACCATAATATTTAGTTCGCTGCACCTCATCATTACAAAAGTCCATACAAAATTTCAACCAAATTGGCCTAGTAGTTCCAAAGAAAAAGGTATTGTGATGACTAATCCCTATTAATCTCTAATATGCATCAAATGGATACCATACTACTTAGGTTACTGCGCCTTATCACAGCAAAGGTCCATACAAAATTTCAATCAGGTCGGCCCAGTAGTTTCAGAAAAAATGCAGAACAGACAAACAGATTAAGAGAAATATGATATAAATTCTCTACAAAAGTTAAAATAAGACTAAAGAGAATAATTTGGGCCAGAAAAAAAAAAAAAAAAAAAAAAAAATGAGCATGCAAGGTCCCCTCCATGAGGGAAAAATTTACTTTCACCATGACTAATGTTTGTGCAAAAGTTTTTTTAAATTCTAAGCTGTGATTATTGAGAAAAGTGCAATCAAATGAATGGATGAACGCTTTGGGGGCAATTTTACCCCTATAATGCTCCCTAGAGGGGTAACCAAAGTTACCCTGGAAAATCCATTCTGGCAAAACTTTACTTTCACCATCACTAATGTTTGTGCAAAATTTCAAAAAGAATCCAAGGCGTCGTTATTGAGAAAAGTGTGAACAGACGAATGGGAGTGAATTACTAGGTTCACTCCCTCCTTTGTCGGGGGACCAAAAAACTTTGTTCACAGGAGGTAACTTTACCGAGCTAAATACTCAATGTAAAATTCTTGCACCCCAACTTTATTTATATAAATATATGTGAAGACACATATTTACTGAATAATCCCTGAAGCAAAATCAAAGAACAAAATCATAGCTGCATTTTTTAAATTTGTAATCATTCATATCTGCTTAAATTTATTTATTAAAAGTAAATAAATTAAAATTCAAAGAATAATAGATATGTATGTTTTTATATTTTTTATCAATAATTTCTTTG
Source organism: Euprymna scolopes (assembly GCF_053919585.1). NCBI lineage: Eukaryota > Metazoa > Mollusca > Cephalopoda > Sepiida > Sepiolidae > Euprymna > Euprymna scolopes. Next base: position 96,967,720 of record NC_136507.1, read on the forward strand.
GACAGTCGACACCTTGCACGGGTGTGCACATTACCACAACTTGAATCATAAGCAGAATGAGCAATTTCACTGCAAGGCAAGCTACAAACTAATATTAAAGAGATTTATTTAAGCACGCTCCTTAGAAATGGAAACTGAATTTCTTTAACCTCGCCCCATCAGATGCATCTACAAAAATGTGCTGCTGACTTTCCATTTTTTTTTACATTTAAGAATTTATAGACAACCCCAAAATGAATAAGTAAAATAATGGGTGCTTGTGTAGATTAATGTTTTAAACCAACACATTTCAGGTAAAAACATTATGCATTTGTACATCATGTCGAAATTAGCTTAAATTTCAAAAAATTATAAAAAAAAATGATTCGGCAGAAAAATAATTCTAAGTAAAAATAGAATTTATCGAATTATCGAGTTTTATCGTATGCTTTAATGCGGAATAATTGTGCGACCAATTTAGTATGACAACCTGATTTATCTCCCTTGATTTAAATTAAGGTGACGTCATTTTAAAACAAAATGTCAGAATGTAATTGTAGATGCTTTTTTTTGATAAAATACATCTAGCACATCTTCTGAATCATTTTTCATGATTTTTGGAATTTATACTAATTTCGACATAACATGTAAGTACGTAATAATATTTTCACCTGAAATGAATTCGTTTAAAACATCACTCATCTACACAAGCACCAAATGTTTTTTTTTTCAGCCCCCAAAATGTCTTCATGCATTCATTCTCTGATTTTATTTTTTAATTTTTTTTTAACATATTCAGATGTGGCCGAGCCTATTTCATCATTTCATCTGAAAGGTTGTTCCCATTCCATCATGACACACAGATAATTTGTTCTAAAAAAATAAATAAATAAATAAAATTCCGAATAGAACAACTTATTGGTTCATACACCGATCAGTTATCGAAGTTTCAGAATTCTTTTTTTTTTAAATGAAGATTTAGAATTTGGATTATTCAAACAAATTTTCTCATCTTGGTTCCCCTGCAAACATTATTTGCTCTGTTTCGTAATTTTTTTTAGATGAGGCGTAATAAATTCGATTAAATGATGAAGCATTGTTGTCATCTTGAATGTTATTCTCACAACGTTTCAGCCGATGTAACCCCCCCCCCCGACCTTCTCTAGGTGTATCTTGTCGAACTCTGGGATCCGTACAGCATTTTGAACCAAAATCCTTTATTTAATCCACGGAGGTAGCTTGCTTTTTTTTCGTCAGCCAAGTAGAAGTCTTAAATAATTTACAATTGTATTCTTTTATCACCCATACTGAGGATTGAACCTACAACCTCTAGAAGACTCACTAAAATACTAATTATTACTTAACACTTATATGTTGCACGATGGATTCTTCCGTATAGATTTTATAGATTTAACAAGATACACCTGAAGATGATCAGAGGTTACATCAGCCAAAACATTGTGAAAATAACATCGACGATAAGAACAACTGTCCGAATAATACAATCACTTATCTAAATGGGACATAAGCCGACTCTAAAGCCAAATCCTGTCAATCATACCTATTAACCCACTTGCACCGAACAAATTCTATCTAAACTTTAAAAGGCATACGACTGTCAAGTAGTATTTAACATTGATTTGAAATTCTAAACTAATGAAATAATAAAACTAAAAAGTATTTTTTTGGTACGAGTAGGTATGATTTGATTTGACCTCCAAGAGTTTTGCGGTGAGGCATTGCCAATTGCTACAAAGTGCTGAAGAGGAACGAAATGCCACGCCTCAGATTTCATGAGAGAAGCAGAAACTGAATCATCAGGTGGGAAGAGTTCTTTGAAGAGAATCTCTTGGCAGAGATCGGTCTTCTCGGTACAAATCAGGTCGACTCAGATTCTAGACTGGGAGTGGCACAGTCACAAGCAGCAGCAGCAAAAAATTGCAACTTTCAGAGAAGCTTGCTGCGTGACCAGTGGTATTCAAGTTTCTTAAAATAATCCGCCGTGCCAAAAAGAGATAATAAATGTACAGATGCTGAAATTCTACCTTCATCTTTGAAAGAAGAGATGAAATTTCAAGATGCTTTCTTGTTTGTTTTTTTTCTTTTTATAATCTCTTATTTCTGTAGAAGCTTCTTTGGCAAAAGTCGTATTAAAAAAAAATGTATAATTAGCGTAATGGATACAGTCTAAGATTATGGAATCAGTTATGCGGAGTTCAATTCTTCAAACTATTTTGATTATTTTTCATTTTTTTTTTTTTTAAATGGAAATTACTCCTGAAAAAGCACGAAGCCACTTGATGCAAGGGGCATACAAAAAAGCACTTCAAGATCAAAAACCAGCCAGCAGTAAGTGTTGGATGTTATAAGCCACTCCCCCCCCCAAAAAAAAACAACAACTCTTCCCCCTTTGTCAGAAACATTGTTCATGAAATTTGAAGACTAAAGGGCAAAATAAGAGAAGTGAGAGTTACGAATTTGTCATAAGTAAACACTTTCTACTCTCCAATGTTAGATGGATGGATTCTGGTTTAAAAACGGCAACTCTTTCCCCTTTGTCAGAAACATTGTTCATGGAATGGATGACAAAATAAGAAGAGAGTAATAAAAGCTGTCAAAAGTAAATCCAAAGTTCACTTTTCCTAAAACCCAAATACTATTAGGAAATTTTTTTTTTTTTTAGTTCTATGTCATAAAACCATTTTTTTTTTTTTTTAATAAATATTTTGCTATTCAAATTTGGTCTGCTCTTTCCTTCTATGAAGGTAGAATCAAAAACATTGAATTTTGAATGCAGACATCTACCTATTTTCACAAATACAGCTTAGTTGGGGTTTTTTTATTTATGCTTAAGAAAATTTTTTTAAATGCTAATTCAAATATCTGAGGTGTGTCCTTGTGACTTGGATAGAACTGAGTAGACTACACTGCTTTTTTTTTGTGGGGGGGGGACTACAGATTTTTTTTTCTTTTTTAAATAAACATTTGAATTAAGGGTCGAAAATTAGAATTTTAAATTCTAATTTTCGACTGCTCTCCAAATCGTTATATTTTTGCAAATATCAAAGTATTCAGTCATTTGTTTATTGCTTTTTGCAAGAAAAACTAAGGAAACATTAATTATTACAGTAGGAAAGATATCTTATCTATACAGATTGTCCCATTTTCTTTTTTCTTTAAAAGAAAATCCTTGAAGAAGCATAAACTCCCCTGATTTTTTTTTTATCAGATTCCAATTTAGCAGGTCAACTGTTTGCATATTCCACTGTGTATGGTCTTGTCTTAAAACTTGCTTCCAAGTTTTCTTTGGCCAGTCAACCTTCCTGCGATTCAAGGCTTCTACAGTGGTTTTTCTGATAAAATAAGTGCTCAGCAAAATGGTGTGTTCTAAAGATAACCCAGATAAACGTAATGTGTTCAGCAAATCCTGATGTGCTAGGTTTGGTCAAATTTTATATTGTAGATATCTTTATTATCTTCAAAGAATATGTAAACAGGAGCTCCCAGTATTGGTCAGAATTGAAAGTGTATACTATGATGAAGTTAAACTTCTCAATCACTAAATTCTCTGAAGTTGGTACTTGTGACTTGAACAGAACGGAACAGAGTATATCACATGCTTCAGGCGAACGACAAACGTACCAGACTAGTCTTAAATTTGAGACATTTTCTAAATTAGTATTGCCTAAGATTGAATGTGAAATTTTAAAATAGGCATTCAACATCCATAAGTATTTCCATAATTTCAGTTTCCTTTGAATATTTTAAAGAGTTGTTAGCAGGTACATGAGCAGAAACTTCCATTTGAAAATTTAAACATTTCAGATTCATATGAAATTTGATCTATAATAATTAGCCGCTAATTAAGTGAAAACTTTTTAAGCTTGAACCCCAAATGAAAAAAAAAAAATTTTTTTTTTCGTAAATCAAAATTATGTAAAGGATTGGAATAAGGATTCTAAACATAAGATTTGTAAAAAGAAATAAAAGTGATTAAAACTCGTTCCATTTGGTAAAGCATTTTTCTTATTAACTGGCAGAATATCCTGGAACAATCTTCAAATGGCCTTCGGGCCTTTATAAGTGGTGACTTGTTTAATATATAAAAAGCATTCAGTAGTTTTATATCAAAAAGGATGTCAAAAAATGTTTTTCAAAAAGTTTACTATAACATACGTCAAATGCTCGTATATAAAATTAAATGTTTCATATATAAAGAAATCCCATAAAAAAATGGTTCATTCAGTTTCAATGCTATACAAAATATTTATATAAAAAAAAAAAAATCCAAGAATAGAAACGCACAGGGGGGAAACCGCATTTCACTAAAAGTGTACAGAGTTGAGTTGGAAGAAAACTACACGATATCATAAGAGTTGTTGAAGAGTTATCAGCAAAAAAAAAAAAAGAGAGAGAGAGAGAGATAACTTTTCTCTTCTGCCCGTTCTCACACACTTTGAAGAGGAAAGAGAGAATCTTGAATGTCCCAAGAGGAAGGAGAAGGCTGTTTTCACAACTGCACAAACTATCAGAATTAAATGGTTTTACAACTCCACAGAAATAAAGCAGGCCAAAAGCACTGGGCCATTCAGCAGAAGAGATCACAGGCAACAGTTCATCCTCACTGAACTCGATAAGATTCCATGTTTTGCTTTAAGGCATATCAACCATTTTCAGGTTATTTTATGCAGAATCCAATAATTTTGGTAAAAAAATAAATTATGCTTCATATTCTTTATATATTCAAATATTTATTAATGTTTGATTCGGTGGAAAATTATATCTTTTTTTTTTTTAGTTTGCAGAACATGATTGAGTTTTTCAAAGAGAAAAGAGAAAAAAATCAGTAATATCAATGTTTAGTGCATTTTAAGTTAAGCCAGTACCTTTAGATAGCCAGCAGCATTAACCTAAAGCGGGTTGAAAAAAATAGAATTTCACTATAAAATGAAGAACTCTCTGAATCACTTCTAGCAGATATCTTTTTCTTTTTTTTGTTGTTTTTTTTTGTTTTCTTTTAATAAAAGGTGTACTTTCATCCTTTTTTATCGAATAATGATAATAATTCCTAAGAGTACCTACTCTGTGCTCCTTCTTTCCCCCCCCGTCATGAGCATTTATATTTTTATTTTAGTTTCATTCATTGATAACTGTCACTTTTTTTTATACTCCCCTTCATCCAATCAATGCTGAGAACATCTTTAGACCACAACCTCTAATTGCAAATTATAAAAATCTACAAATTAATAAAATGGGTCACATAGTGTAGAGAAAATGGGTCACATAGTGTAGAGAAAATAGGTCATATAGTGTTGAGAAAATGGGTCATATAGTGTTGAGAAAATGGGTTATATAGTATTATGGAGCTTGGTGTAAAAAGGAAGTAGGGTTTCCTATTAAAATCTGGATCTCCTTACTAGCGCACAGATACATGTATTTGGTGACTTTAATGCTCACCACATAAACTGGCTTGGATTCTCTTCTCACACTGATACAGCGGGCAGCACAACACATAGTTTTGCTATATCTCACTCCCTATCACAAATGGTTACGTTTCCAACCCGTTTCCCTGACCAGCAAGAACAACAAGCATCACTTCTAGATTTGTTTCTGACTACAGTTCCCGAGGATTGTACAACAAATGCTGACAGCCCACTCGGGAACGCTGACCATGCAGTGATAATAGTAGAAATCGCCCTAAATTCTAGACCCAAAACTGAAGAGCCAGTGCTCAAAACAACGAGATATTATAAAAAGGCTGACTGGGAAGCCATCAGAGATCTTATCAGAGATGCCCCATGGGGAAATATTTTTTCTCTTCCTGTTGAACAGTGCGCAAATGAGACCACTGAATGGTTCAAAACAGCAATGGAAGCACATGTTCCCATGCGGAAATTTTATAGCAAGCCCCACTCTCCCCAATGGTTTACGTCGACTTGCGCAACTGCCATTGCTCAAAGGCAACATGCATACCACAGATTTAACCGACATAAGTCCAGTTCAAACAAACAGAAGTATATAGAAGCTAGAAGTAACGTTAAGAAAGAAATAGCGACAGCTAAGAGAGAATTTACTGAAACCACTAAAAAACGCATGGAAACACAAAAATTAGGAAATCGTGACTTCTGGAAAATCTACAACAGTGTAGTAAACAATGGGCAATCAACAATTCCCCCGCTAACCAACAATCACGAGGTTGTTTGCTCAGCAACCGACAAGGCTAATATGCTTGCCAGCCGGTTTGCCTCGAACTTCACACTGGACCCTACCAACCACCCCCTGCCTGACTTTCCTTTGCAGACAGACGCCACGCTAGACAATCTAAAAATCACCCCTGCTCAGGTACACGCTACCATAAAAAACCTTGACACTTCAAAAGCATGTGGACCTGATCTCATCCCAGCTGTGCTATTAAAAAAGTCCTCAGTCGAAGTAGCTCCAGTTCTCTCCAAACTCTACAACAAATGCCTTAATGAGTCATGCTTTCCGGGCTGTTGGAAAACTGCTTCTGTAGTACCAATATTCAAGAATTCTGACGAAAGAACTGACCCATCAAATTATCGCCCCATTAGCCTCCTCCCACTTTTCGCCAAAATATCTGAGATCATAATTAACCAGGCTCTATTCCGGAACCTTACAGATGCTAAACTTCTGACTGACAAACAATATGGATTTAGACATGCCCGCTCCACAGCTGACATTCTCACTGTAATCTCTGAACGTATATACCATTCACTGGACAAAGCGGGGGAGGGCAGAGCGGTAGCTCTAGATATATCTAAGGCTTTTGACAGGGTATGGCACAAGGGTCTCCTCAGGAAAATTACATCATACGGTATCACTGGTAGAATACTTAACATAATTAGGTCCTTCTTAGATAAGAGAAAAATCCAGGTTGTCCTTGACGGTCGTACGTCTAAACAGTGGGATATAAATGCGGGAGTGCCTCAGGGATCTATCCTTGGACCTCTATTGTTCCTAATATTTATTAATGACCTCCCCGACAAAACTGCCTCTGAGATGGGTATATATGCTGATGACACTACACTCTATAACAGGCATGACAGGAAAACAAATGAACACATATCTAAAGAAATGGCAAAAACACTAGAGGATGACCTCCAATCTGTAGTGGAATGGGGACATAAATGGATGGTCACTTTCAATGCTGCCAAGACTAAACTGGTTTCCTTCAATAATTACAAGAAACCTTCTCTGCCACCAATAGCAATGGCCAGTGACTCCCTGTCCGAGAGTACATCTTTCAAACTGCTTGGGCTAACGTTCACAGGAAACACGAGTTGGAACAATTATATTGAAAACATTGCCAGGGCCGCTGCGAAAAAGGTAGGCTCTCTCTACCGTGCTAGAAAACTACTGACACCTGAAAGCATCCTGTACCTCTATAAGGCCACCATTCGCCCATGCATGGAGTATTGTTGTCACATTTGGGCTGGTGCATCTGCTACTAGTCTCTCGCTCCTAGACAAGGTTCAAAAAAGAGTCGCCAATCTGATAGGCCCTGAACTGGCATCTAAGCTTCAGCCTCTGTCCCATTGATGAAACGTTGCATCCCTCTGCCTGTTCTACAAGTACTTTAATGGTGAATGCTCTGACGAACTGCAGACACTTGTGCCCCCACGACATAGACACCCTCGACAAACCCGACAGGCAGCTAAATCCCACCCCCACACAGTAGAGATCCCTAGATGTAAAAGATCTTTCTACTCCAGTAGTTTCTTCCCCAGAACCGCTAGACTCTGGAATTCCATTCCAAGTTCCTGCTTCCCTAACTGTACTGACATGCAAAAGTTCAAGTGCAACGTGAACCGACATCTTGCTGCCCAAATCCCAACATAGCGCCCCAGTAGTTGCTGCCCCTGATAGTAGCCCCCTACACCAAAGTAGCAATGCGCCTTGTTTGGGGTGAAAAAGTAATAAAAAAAAAATATTTTAAAAACTATGTGTGTGTGTGTGTGTGTGTATACTGCAATATATACATGGGGTGGGTGGGGGAAGCATGTGTATGTCTGACAAATCTATTAGGGTGAAGAAAAAAGATCACAGGTTTTACTGCTGGTCATCTTTTGTATTTCTTTCATTTTTTTAAATTTTACTTTTTATTTCTTGTTTCATTTTACTTTTTTATTGATTTGTTTAGTATATTAGCGTTTCATTTAATAATTTCCAGTCATTGTTGAACCCCTGATGAAACTACTAACACGTTTGATTAATCTGCATTTTTCTGATGTTTATATAATTTAATAACTTACAAAGTTTTGTGCAGCTGTCTTCTTAAATAACCAGATTCTGCCAAGCCATCACGATGCCATCCCACCGCCCACTTGAAACTTATTGATCTCCATACTCGAATGGCCTTCGGGCCTTGATAAGTGCTTAGTATAAAAGAAATAAATAAACATGATTCTACTTAACGTTACTCAAGTGCATTATTTTTTAAATTCATTTTTGAATTACTTTTCTTTTTAAACTATATCTACTTTTTTTTATGTATGACAATATTTTTTTTTATGTATGACAATATTTTTTATGTATGACAATATTTTTTTATGTATGACAATATTTTTTTATGTATGACAATAGTTTTTTTATGTATGACAATAGTTTTTTTATGTATGACAATAGTTTTTTTTTTAAATCCTTTGGACTTTATATGAAAGATTGAAATTTACATTTCATAAATACATTCAAATAATGATAAATCCTTCCATTCTAGGATAATGTTCTAAAATATCATTTTCTCTTATATGACACATCTTTTTAATTTATTCAAATGAAAAAATATTATGAACAAAGCCATCTATTTTAGGATGACTATTTTTTTTTTTTAGAAACTGAACTTTTGACTGTGCATGAGTCTGTTCTACATTAAAATTTTTTTTTTTTTTTATAAAGTTGTATAGCTGAATTGCCATGGTCAAACTCATGAGATAATGATTTTTTTTGAATGGAAATCGCTCCAGACAAGGCATGAAACCATTTGATGTAAGGAGCTAACAAGAACAAAAGATTATTATTGTAAAGACAGATGCCTATTGATCATAATCTTAAAAAGGTAGAGGGAAAACAAAGAACAGGAAGAGAGTTCCACAATTTGCAATTCTTCAAAATGGTATGAGGTCTCTAATTAATAGAAGATGCTAATGACCAGACCAGAGGTAGAAATTTTCTTCCTATAATACAAATAAAGAAAATATAATAACAGTAAAAAGCAATCAACTCGGATATAATGTTTGTATATTAAAATAATTTTTTTTTTAAACTAAAGTAGCTTTACGTGATTATATATATATATATATATATATATATATATATATATATATATATATACTAGCAAAAGTACCAGTCCTTGACTGGGTTCAAAAACAGCCTACAGAAAATGGACTCTGATTTATGAAAGTATGATAGGTTATGAAAAGGAAGGATTATAAATTTGGGTTGAATTTGGGGGTATCAAAACCAAAGCAAAATATGATGAAAGTAAAAATAAAATAGATAAACCCCATAATTTATTATACCATACCTGTTCACACTGAAACACTTATCACAATATTCTGTGGATCTATATTAAAAAAAAAACTTGTTAAACTTTGTGACATATTTCCATTCTATGGAGGTCAGGGGCGAACGAACACCCCATAATTTTATTATACCATATTTCTTCAAACTGAAACATAATTATCAAAGTATACTTACGCAGATAGATATGAAAAGTCTTTATTAAAGTTTGTGCCTATTTCCATTCTATGGAGGCCAGGCGCGAACGCAGACCCCACAATTTTATTATACCATCCCTATTTAAGTTAAAACATACTTATCAAAGTATACTTATGTACATCTATATCAAAAACACTTGTAAACGTTTTTTTTTTTTTTTAACTTTTTATTTTCATACTTTGGGGGCCAGGCGCGAACGCAGACCCCACAATTTTTATGAACCACCGTTCTGCCAGATCAAACATACCCATTCCTGTGTCTCGATACATCTTCTATCATTATATGTAATCAGTTTTTTAAAATAGTCAACCATATAGGAGCCTATTTGTGACCAGACAGACACACACACACACATTCAGCTTTATATTATAGATATATATAAGAGAGAGAGAGAGATGTGGGATATCGATCATGTTTTTTCATTACTTATGATCTCCTGTGGTCATGAAATTAAATTCAATTAAAAGCATTTTGGATATTTTAACCAAAATAGTTCATAGAGTAAATGTGGCATTATGGTGATTTCTGAAGTGAAAATGGACAAATTGTGAAAGAATTGAAAAGAAATGAGTTGAAATGTGTAAAGTTGAAAAGAGGATAGACAGGATGACTACAAAAGTAATGGGTGGAAATCCTTCACAACTATGGCAATTGTTATTCCAAGCATATTTGAAAAAAAAAACCCACAAATGAAATGTATCCCATTCCCAGATGTAGCATTGACTCTCCAAGCCTAATTAAATTTGTTTTATTAGTTTTTATGGTAAACAAAATAAATATTCTAGAGTTCACTTGCCTATTTAATATCACAGATTTTAAAAAGCTTTTCGCACCTATTTAATAAACAGCCATATGGTGCCTATTAGAGACTTCACACTTTAATATCAAAAGATGTAAAATGCTTGGACGTTTTGTTTTTTTTTTCTACTCTACTTTTGACTTTGGGGTTGTCTGATCACCACATCCTCTGAAATATTTCATGTTTTCTTATATTTTGTTTGGTTTTGGCACAAGTGAAAAATATAGATGAAAATCTTACAAGTTTATCAAAACCTTGGATAGAATATATATAAAGAGCAAACATTTAGAAGTATTTTAACATTAAAAAAAAACTTAGTTACATTTAAAATACCCTCAAAGATATAAGATTCTACTTTTTTTTTTAAGGCGATTATGTGTGAATATACCAAAACATTTTTAGATTTTAGAAGGGGGGGATCAGTTTTGCATATAAATATTTCCGGTACATTCTAACTTTTTAAGCAGTTAAGTCATTTTTACTATTAATTCTAAGTCCGATCAGCAAAATCATAAAATTACATGTAATTGCTTTATTTTTCATATTACCACCTAGACTTAGGGTTAGTAGTAGGAAAGAAGCATGGCTTTTTAAACAATCACATATTTTATAAAGTTTTATTTGGAACATTAACGTTCCCAAGATTTAAAACAAATAACGTTGGTTACATGTCATTTAAACATTGCCTGATCAATAAAGTGTGATCATTTTGCGTTAAATTTATATACAAAACTTATTGTTTCGTGTTTTATTGCATTTTTACCACTAAATTTTTCAAGCTGTTTACATGTAATCGCCTTAAAATTGAGAATTTGTGTTTTTCTTTTTGTAGGTGTATTACAATACAAGTTGGATTTTTTAAATAATAAACATGGTTTTTCATACATAATTTTATGTTTATTGACTAGATAAATAGATAACGATTCTTGTAAAAAGAAACTTTATTCATTTTTATTCTTTAGAAAAAAATATTTTCCAAGTACGTCAGAAATTTATCCAAAAGTTAATTTTGTTTTAGAAGCAAAAGCATCGACTTCAGCTCCGTTGTTGGATTTTTAAAAATAATAAACATGGTTTTTCACTCGTAATTTTATGTTTATTCACTAGATAAAAAATGTACAAATATTTTTTTTTCTGTAGAAATTCGTTTTTATGATGGAATGAAATTTGGCACACTGGCATACTTTTTGGCAAACCAAAATGGCAGATTGAAATCTTGCGTTAAAAAAAAAAAAAAAAGAAAAGAAAAATTACTGATTATTTTACGTTAAATGTATATTTAAAACTTTTAAATACTAAAAGGATTGCTTTTCTTTCCCTCAAGTTTTTTAAGGGTTTCACATGTAATCGCCTATAAAAGTAATATTTCTTTTTACAATGGGAATTTAGCTGAGAGTGTCTATCTAAAAATTATTATTATTTGCATCTCGTTTTTGTTGACAGCAAAGCAAATCAATTTAATAACCCACCTAATTTTTATAATTAAAATAAAATTTTAACTTCATTTACAGAACGAAAGCACAGAATAGTTAAAGCCCACGCTCTCCCCATGTTAAAAATGGTTTTCTAAATAGTAATATTATTTAGAAATTCGTTCGTAACAATGGTAGGAATGTTGTTAATGTTACATAGTTTTCTCATTTTGCATACCAATCGTCAACTATTTTCAACTGTTTATAAAAACAGTCAAATCGCATGTTGTACACTAACGACAAACGATCTGGTTTTGTTTAAAAATCAAAATAAATCTTTTGTTGTCTTACAATTTTCAATCAATTATAAGGAAAATATTTGGGGAAAATATATGCAGCAATTATCCGGAAATTTGAAAATGTACAAAAAAAAGAAACAAATCTAATTAAATATTTATTCATTTTAAAAGAATCAGAATCAGGAACCAAAACAATTGGTAATTGTATCAAAATCGTCCCATCACACACACACACATATATATATTAGTGATGGGCCGATTTTGATACAAATATATATATATATATATATATATATATATATATATATATATATATATACACGTTTTGCATGAGGAGGATCAGTGTTAGATCACTAAATTTAACAAAATATTAACATTGCTGGAATATTTGACAAAAGCTTAGAAACATTGTGAAGATAAAAACAAAAAAAATTGGATAAAAAAAATCAGCAATTACTGTGTTCTTCACAAAGTGAATAAAGTAGTTTTGTCTTGAATGGTGGAACTTAAAACAAGAGTTCTTGTGTGTACTGAAATGGAGAGAGAGAGAAAGGGAGGGAAAGAGGCAGTGAGAGAAAGAGAGAAAAGAGAATAGAGATGAATCATTTATTTTTTTAATCTGATGTTTTGGCAGCATATGTTTAGTTTTGATAGTAAAAACACTGAAGATGAATAAAAAAAAAAAAAATGTCAGCAAAAAATAAAAAAAAGTAATCTATATTTCTGTGTGTCTGTCCGTCCCGTTTTCTCAGAAACTACTGGAACAATCTGGCCGAAATTTTGTATGGATCTTTGTTATAAGATACAGCAAACTAAGTATTATGGTATCCGTTCAATGCACAGCTAGGAATGAGTATGGATTAGTCTTTAATGCAAAAATGAGCACAAATTTAACCATATTCAACCATGAATTTAGCATAAAGCACTCATTCTAAGTAGATAAGCCATAATTTTGTCCATTTTTAACGGTCAAAAACCTAGTCTATTAATACCATTGGTCCCTATGTATGGATATGGAAGTCAGGCAACGCTTGTATACATCTATCCACTACTAAAACTTCATCTTGCTTGTTTGCACATCGAATGTTTTAGATGATGAGGGAAAGGGCAGATGAGATGAGAAGTTATAAGAAAAGGGAAAATACGAGGCAGGGTAGGGCAGAGCAAAGGGATAGCAGCATCATAAGAAAAAGAGAAACAAATATCGTAGAGCAAAGAAACGGTAAAAGAACCAATTTTACTTTATATATTAAATATATTTCCCTTTTCTCTTCCTGCCACTCCGTGTCCTATTCGCCTTTGATTATCCAGTTTTATCACATTCAGTCGAGATCAGACAAATGAGACGCAAAATGCAGAGGAACATGCACACATTTTTTATTAGAGTTATTCTTATACATTACTAGGTATTCATAACCAAAAGTTTTCATTACATCTAAAAAAAAAAAAAAATAAATAAATAAATAAAAAATTAAAAAAATAAATAAAAAAATAAAAATAAATTATTATTTGGACATAGATCTTTGTATAACATAGACAATGGTACCAGAGTTATTTTGGTAGCTCAATTAGCCACCGAATCATGACTGTTCAAAGTTCATTGATTTAAATTAGGTGTTGAGGACCTCGGGAGCTGATTGGTTACCCGGTTATAGGCTGGGGCCCCCACTTTGTAGGTTGCGTTGAGGAAGCAGTTCTTGAGAAGGCTGCGTGTTCGATTACTAGGAGAGTAGGAGGTCGTCGTTTGCAGATCGTACAGCATAATGAAAACTATCAGCAATAAGAGCGTGTGTTAGGAGTATATTTAAGACATTTAAATGAAGCATGTCAAAGATTATATCTATATATATATATATATATATATATATATATATATATACACACATACATACAGGAGAACTTATTTACACAGAAAGGTTACGAACATTAGAGTGTTTGTATGTATATTGACTAGCATGCATGTAGATAAAATGTTCGTTGCGTGCTTGTGTGCGTGAATGTATACAGGAGTTCATTGAAGTATACGTTGGGAGTCCATTGTGTGTGTAAGAGTTTGTTATGTAATACACAAGTATTTGATCCTACCTTGGAGAAGGAAAACAATTCTGTTGAGGCATGTTTAAGGGGGAGTCCCTTATATAGACGATAGGATTGTGTTGACACGTCGAAAGGCAAGTGAGGGAAAGAGAAAGAGGAGAGAGAAACAGAACAGAAAATAGAGAACACCACCTGTTGAGCAAAATGAGGATTACAGCAAGGGTGGTAACTGATACGTATTGAAGTTGTATGTATGTATGTACGTGTGTGTGGTTTGATAAGCGTATGTTAGATATAAAAGGGCATATCTGCCTATAAAAGTTCACAATCTTTGTACTATTGCTACAGTGGAAAGTATACCATACAAAGTGAGTTTGAGAAAGTGATGATCTTCCATACTGGAGACGTGGCCAGTTCAGCGTAGTTGTGATTTCAGCAGCATTGCCCCAATACTGCTGATTTGGGATTGTTCAGGCACTTTAAGGTTGGTGATGAAATCGCTCCAGTCAATGTTGAAGGTGGTACGGAGGCAGTACTGGTGGAAACACTAGAGGAGCTGCAGACGACTACAATAGGTAACCCACGACTGAGCTGTACAAAAGGGTAGTCAGTATGACAGCTTTGTACACACTGACTTTGGTGTACTTTTTCAGTACCAAAGAAACTGTACAAAGACAGTCTGAAGAAATCTCTGGATGCCTGTTACATTGACTATTGCCAGTGGTCAACCCTTGCAGCTGACCAAGGTGCTTGGCGGGACAACATCCATCAAACAGTCTTCTCCTTCAAGAACACTCGGCAGACGTCTGGAGGACAGATGTAGGAGGAAAGAGTGCCAACTAGCTCCAGCCCAGACCAAACCCTAGCCAGCAGCTGTTGACGGCAAGCCTGTTTATCTTGCATTGAACTAGTCAGCCATGAGCATGTCTACAGAAAACGTGGACATGTCCCTTCCTAAACCTTTGCTCATAAAGCTAAACTGACTATTGATACAGAAGCCAATAAAAGCCTACATTTCTTAGTGTATCACTAAGACACATAGTGAAAAATATTTACAAAATGTTATTTGTGGTAAATATAAACTAACTATCCATATGAGAGCCATTTCAACAGCTAATACATTGAATCCTCTTAATATGACACAGCACATTAGAGATCAAGCTAGATTCTACTTTTAATAGTAAATCACTCAAGCTTGAACCATGTGAAAACAGAAGGAAACAATTTGATGAGGCAAAAATTTAATTCACTAATTTTTCAACTTGAAGAAAACCTGAAACCCTTTATTAAGCCCTACCACATATTAACGAGTAACCCTTTTTCATTAAGATGGGACTATTTTTATATGCATAGAGATATACAACATCACACACACTAAATTTGAAGAATATCAACATTTTTAAATTGCCAGTCATCATCAAAAAGACTAACTTAACTGAAACAGCCTGGAATAATATATGACCCAAGTTGAACATTTATAAAAAAAAAATTTAAAAAAAAAATTTATTTACATCCAAATTCTATCAAAATAACTCACAAAATAAATGAGATATCATAAGTTGAGACTGAATAGAATTTTAGTATATTTACCGATTTCCGTACTCTTAACTTGGCTCTGTCAGTCTGTCACACTAAAGATTAAAATAGCATTTTCAGTACCGTTTTTATATACATAGATACACATTGTATGAATTAAGTTGAAAAACTTCAACATTAAATAAATTGTTCATCACCAAAAAGTGTAACCAAAATTAAAGTAATCCTTGAAAAAAAAAAAAAAAGAAATTGTATATTTATAAAGAAAAAAAAAAAAAATTATGTTTATCATCATATCTTATCAAAATAACCACAAAAACGAGTTTAATTTAATGGGAATTTCACTATATGTACCCATTTTTTGCACTCTAAACTAATCTGATTTGTGATAGTTATTAAAATATAGTCACGTTTGATTTATTAAATGAAGATAAAAATATATTAACAAGTGAAGCATGCATGATCCCCCATGAGTGCACAGTGAACGAGGCATAAAAAAAAAAAATGACTAAGTTCAGCATTTGCCCCCCCCCCCATTTAGCCCCAAAAAGTCCCCAGGGGACATCAAATCCTGGTGTGAATGAACAAATGGTGCAGTTTTAGGCCTTAACATACATAAATTTGAGTTTTGCACTATGCAAAAAAAGAAATGATTAAATCCATCTTTTGCCTCCCCCCATTTAGCCCCAAAAGTCCCCAAAGCCTAAACATATTTAATTTGGAGTTCAGCACCATGCAAAACTGCTAAACAGACATACAGAAAATTTGGGACAAATATGGTAAAATAGTCCCAAAAATGGAGTGTTTTTTATCAGCCCTAAAAGAGCCCCTGGGACACACCCAAGAGTTATCGCGAAATATAGACAAACAAAATCAGTAAGTTACAACTTTTCAAAAAGTTTTATAAAAATCCAAGGCATCAATATTTTTTAATAAACACAAAAATGTCAATTTTAGCCATTTTAACCCGAAAGGCACCCAGACCTAGGGGTGGGGGGCAACCAGTTTTCTCGAAAAATCTGTTCTGTTACTTTTTTTTACTCATATCATGTTTAATGTTTGTAGAAAATTTTTAAAAATTCCAAGGCGCAGTTATTGAGTTAAAGTGCAGACAGACAAACGGACGAACAGACAAGGGTGAATTTACAGGTCCACTCTTCTTTTGTCAGGGGACCAAAAAGAAAAGTTTGATATTTTGTTTTCAGTTCTATATTATTCAAAATCTTTTGGTTCTTGTACAGAATTCACCCTATATAAAAAAAAAAAAGAAAGAAAGAAAAAACCCACCGAATATATGTCAGCCTATGTCGCGGTAACATATATTGAGCAGGTTTCTAACAGTATTTTGTCTAGTTTTTTTATTTTTAACTCCTTTTCCGAAACTTACTGTATCAAAGAGAGAGAGTCGGGCGCCATTTTTAATTTTCCAATACATCGGTAAACACTGTTTTTCGAGCTGAATAAACATGTTACATTAAATTAAAACACTAAAAAATTATCCCATTAGGTAGAAAAGTAACTTATCTTGCCTTTGATAACATATTTGTTTTGTGACAACTTTTTCGAATCTATGTGTACAGTAATACAAACCCAAAGAATCTGTACTATGTACATACCCATGATGAAAAAAAATATTGTATTCTGAAAATCATGTAAATCAATGAAGTAGTTTTATTTTTATAAAGAAAATCATTTAGCAATTAATGGGAATTCGTAGACATTACAACAAATCTAGTCTAAATTAAGTTATCTCCCTTTGTTGAGATTTTTCGAAATGCTGAGCAACAGTCACGTCTTGAATACTCATAAAATTTGATTTTCTTGTTTAAAAATAACTTAAGGTTAATTTTTACAACGTGCCCCAGCATATTATAAACACTCCAACCCCCCCCCATGTTCAGAACGGTTTTCAGAATACCCCCCTCCCCCCCCCCAACCTCCCCATGTTAAGAACGGCTTTCAAGATTGGGGTGTTTATAATACGCTGGGGCACGTCGTAAAAATTAACCAAACTTAATTTACGTGATTTTCAGAATATGATATTTTTAGTTATTATACAAAGTTTCAACTCGATAGTAAAAAAATTTAGATACCCTGGGACTTAATAGGTTAAAATAGAGATGTGTTTTATTCCATTTTTACTCTTCAACGCGATTTTTTGTTTTAAACAGATTTAGTTAAATATGCTTTCGATTTTATGTACTAACTTTGAAATAAACCAAATTGCTTTGTGTGTTTTTGTTTCACAACTTATTCGATAGACATAAGAGTGCAAAGTAATTCTACCCACATAACCAGAAAAAAAAAATTGTAGTCATTATCAGTCAGACAAAACAAAAACAAGAATTTAAAATTTAAAGCACCTGGCATTATTCATCATCTAACTGGCAAAGAAAGAGCAAAAGAAGCAGGAATGAATCTGCCGCTAAGACGCTTTTATACAATTTGTGTGTTGGGGAAGGAAATGCTTTTTCAAATGTCAGTGCGACAGAGGAACAGATGAACTGCCAGAGCCTCTTATTGAGACGTATAGAGTTTTCTAAAAATGCTATTTCAAAGTTACATGTAACAGACAAAAAAAAAAAAAAAAAAAAAAAAGCCATATCAAATATTAATAAGACAAACTGAAACATTGAGGGAATCTATTACAGACACGAGAGAATGTATCTAAAAAGGTTAGTTCAAGTTTAAGTCATAGATGAAAGTGAGATTAAAAAAAAAAAAAAAAAAAAATTGAAAATCTAATTTATAAAACTCACTGTCTGCCTGTCTGTCTCCATATTTTCAAACTATCTCTTCTGAAACTAAAGTTGCAAAGCAGCGCAAGAGGCCTCAAATGACTGATTTTTTATGGACCGTTCTTTCATGGGTCTTTAGCCAGTTAAAACAGTTTTTAAGGGGTCATAACTGAAAAAAATCATTATACGTTTTGTACATTCATCTTAGTTTATTTTTAATCAGTTCGTATGCATGTCATATTGTTACAGTGGTAACGTCACCAGCTTTGAATGCTACAGTTTTGCTTTTGATTTCAATTCTAGCTGATGGTACTTTTTTGTTTATTTTTGAAATCCCAACTATAATAATATATACGAAATCTGGAAAAATTAAAATATATTTAAGTGTATTTTACGATCAAGCAAAGCCCCTCCCCCCCAATATTTTATATCATTGATATTAAAGTGCTGATTTTTTTTTATGGAAAAGACTTGAGACAAAACATAAAGCCACTTGATGTTTGGAGCTAACAAGAACAAAAGCTGATTATCACAAAGACAGGGTATGCTTATTAAACTTAGTCTTGAAAAAACCAAGGTTTTAGGTAGAAGGAAAACAGTGAGCAGGAAGAGGAGTTCCACAAACTTGCAGTTCTTGGAAAATAAAGCTACTGGTATAAGCTGTTTTACAATGAGATACAAAAACAGTAAATTGATGTTACAGTATTTAAAGATTAGCGAGATTAGCAACATCACGTCTATGAAAGAAGGGGGGTTGCTGTGAAGAAGAAAGTGTGAAGCCAATCAAATTACAAATATGTTTCTGTGCTTTATCAAGAACACTCAAATAGGACAGAGATTCACCGGACCAAATATGACAACAGTACTTCAATAAATAATAATGGGGTTTGTATTACTGTACACATAGATTCGAAAAAGTTGTCAAAAAACAAATATATAACAAATAAATGTTATCAAAGGCAAGATAAGTTACTTTTCTACCTAACTGGATATGTTTTCAGTGTTTTTATTTAATGTAACATGTTTATTCAGCTCGAAAAACATACTGTGTTTACCGATGTATTGGAAAATTCAAAATGGCGCACGACTCTCTCTTTAACACGGTAAGTTTGGGAAAAGGTGCTATAAATATAAAAATAGACAAAATACTGTTAGAAACTCGCTCAATATATGTTACCGTGACATAGGTTGACATATATTCGGTGGGTTTTTAATAGTATTTTGTCTAGTTTATTATTTATAACACAGTTTCCCAAACTTACCGTGTTAAAGAGAGAGAGTCGGGCGCCATTTTGAATTTTCCAATACATCGGTAAACACTATGTTTTTCGAGCTGAATAAACATGTTATATTGAATAAAAACACGGAAAATATATCCAGTTTGGTAGAAAAATAACTTATTTTGCTGTTGATAACATTTATTGTTATATATTTGTTTTTTGACAACTTTTTCGAATCTTTGTGTACAGTAATACAAACCTTAATAATGATAATAAATTTGTAGTGATAGAGGATACCCTTATGCGTGAGTAAGTGTTTAGAGTTACAGAAAGAACCAATTTTATGAGAAGCAGAAACGGCAATGGATTTAATATCTGAACTCCAAGAAAGATTTGATGAGAAAGAAAAACACAAAAGTTTTAGAGTAGATTTCCCATTGAGAGCAACGCCATAACAATCTTAGGAAGAAAAGAGACACACCTACGATTGAAAGCCGGGAGCTGAGTCTCAACAGGATTAAACGAGCCATTTCTTACCCCGATTCATAACAGAATGCAGTTAACATAATTGCATAGAATAACAGAACTTTATGAATTTGAACATTTGCTGATATTATTTACATGTTTTTCTCATCTTGGTTGAGGGGAGAGGTTGTGATTGGATGGTTGTTTTTTTTTTTTTTTTCTTTTTTTCTTTTTTGTGTTTTACAGTATATCAACCCTTTTGGGATGATTTAATGATAAATCCAGTATTTTTTGAAAAAGGCTTTTATGTCTTTAAATATTTATTCATGGTGTTTGGTTTGATTGTTTTGGACTTAGCAAGACATGATTAGGTTTTGCAAAAGGAAAGAAGAAAAAAAAACTTTAACATCAATGCTTGATGCATACTTTGGTCAGAAAGCCAGTATCTTCAGATTGGCTTGATCTGGTTGCACCAGATGACCTAAAAGGAATTACCACTTGGGGACAAAGTGGACTGTGGAGCAATGATAAGAGTCAACTCCACATTTTCCAGTCCCTAAATAGGGCCTCACCACCGGAGGTCTTTTAAGGTCATACCCTGGACCAGATCGTGAGTGGTTGAATTGATATGGTCATAAATTATAAAATTGGGCATTCTGACTTCAAATCTTATCAATTCTGCTATCGTCATTTATGCAGCAATATTGGGGAAAAAGGCATGAACAAGCAATTCCCTCAGCTTTGAGTAAAATAGTAATTTGTGTACAATTATAGAATAAAGAATAAAAATGGTAATTTGAGGTCTAGAGTTAAGAGGAGAAATACACAGAGGTTCCCCATTCATTAGCGAGCAACGGCAGGTGTATTTTATCGTACTTCCAAAAATCTACAGAATGAGATGTTTCTGAATTTTTGAGATGTGGATTGATTAGTTGGATTTTTTTTTTTTTTTTGACTACTGTTCTCATTGTAAGTGTTATTTGCATGTTTCGGGGGGGGGGTACATAGGCATCACCACTTATCAAGGCCAAGAGGCCACTCGAGTGTAAAGGTTAAAGAGTGTACAGTAGAAATTGGACAACATAGTAACCGTTAATAATGGAAATTTGGTAAATTTAACTTATATGGAACGGTTCATCAAAAACTTGTTTACGTTAGACTTGAACACAACCATATTGTAGTCAACTGGAAAGCAGGAAAACGGAAGATAATTCCACAGGCATGCAGTTCTAAGAAAGAAGCTTTGTTCATGGAATCTACGTTTACGTTTAAGCACAGATAAAGAGTGGGAGAAATTAGTGATAGTGTTTTCTGCTAGACGGGTGTTTTTTGTGAAAGTCTGGTAAGGGGGGACCATAGATTGGAGCTCAGCCGAGCATTTGCTATGAAAATAACGATAAAGTAGAGAAACTCGCAACATCTCTTCTATGAGAAAGAGGTTGCAGGGAAGAGAAAAGGACATCTCCTCAATGATGTAACTTTCAACATTTTTCAGGTGTATCTTGTCCAACTCTAAGAATATGCATAGAATTTCAAACAGAACTCTTTATTCACAGGAGTAGACTGCTCTTGTTCCATCAGTGATGACTGGGTGGAAGTTCTAAGTAATATACACTTGAAGACAGAGGTTACATTGACAGAAACGTGAAAATAACACTCAAGATGAGAACAGTAGTCCAAAGAATCCAAATAATATGAACTAAAAAATGAGAGATCGACCAAAATTCTATTTAAAAACTTAAACCTGACAAAGAGAACCTCTTAGACACATTTCGAAAATGGTGACACATTCCTGCAAATGAAGATAGCCATTTTATTTTTAGTAATCAACTTTTTAAAGAGCTTTCGTATTCAAGCAGAGATAGGAGGATTATCTCGTCGACAGCTGGATATTAACCCAATTCCATAGATTTTGCAGAGATCTTAGGATATGGAGATAATTTTAAAATAAATTTCTAAAATTAGATGTTCCTTTAAGAGGATTTTGTGAACTGGCATCCAAAAATATCTGACTTGAGCTAATTATCAGTTTAATAATTAAACTTGAAGTTCTAGGTTGAGCAGATAGTTAAAGAAGAAAAAAAAAGGGAATCGCTCAAAGAGGTATAACAAACAAATAAAAATATATTGTAACAGTGCCTTTGGGACAGAATCTCTTGAAGAGGTTGACCCATGACGATACCTATACCAGGTCTGGCAAACATTTATTTATATTAACAATCTGATTACAGAAAATATGAAATATACTTAAAAAGCAAATTCTAACATTTTAGAAAATCAAGTACATTTTTTAAATTTTTAACATTTTATTCTAGCTGGGGATGGGGCATCCCACCGGATGCCAGACATTCACCTGCTATCTCATACATTCCAACTGAGAGATAGTGTTAATATTCTAACCGTCCCTTTAAAGGGAAATTGTATCTCTTGCACTGGATTCACCATGTATATTTGCCAGGTAATTTTTTAAATATATTTTTTTTTTATGAGTCGAATTGCTCCAACAATTACTGGAAGGATACAGATTTTCCTAAGATTCCGGTTTCTTTTCTTACATAAGACTGTGGTATTTTGTTATCTTCCCCTTTTCAGCTCTGAATCATTGGGGACACAACTAAGGTTGATCCTTTCTCCTTCTTATCCCATATCACTATATGAGGTTAAATATTTTTGTTGTCTAGGTAACATAACTGTAGGAATTATGCTGTACTATGGACAAAAGAAATTAGTGATTTTTATCAAATGTGTGATAGATGTTATATGTACAAATTGTTTTACACATGAAGAAAATGTTTTATGATACAATAATACATATTATACATAATTTTAATAATAAAGTCAATATTAACAAGACCATAAAACCAATAAAATTGATGTAAAAATTGGCAGAAATTTAAACGTATATGATTAATGCTTGAAAAGTAATGTATTATCAATACTGATTAGGTTATCATGTGAATTGTATAAATATTTTTTTTTTTATTTAAAAATATTTTAAAATAATTTCAAAACTGGTATTTACGTTGCCTTAGATTAATTCCAACAATAAATTAAAAAAATTTATAGGACAATATTAACCCAGGCTCCCTTTTTATAATGAAGTAATTCATATCAGAAAGTGACAAATATTTTTCTCAAATAATGCCTGCAACGATTTAATTTAACACCAAACATTATAAAACAAGAAAAACAACCATTGGATTGTAACATTTAGTAGAATTTTAAAATTACTACAATGCATTTCTTAAAAAAATCTGTATTCTTGAAGGTAAAAACTTGAATTAAATATTTCCCTATTGATTACTGAAAATAATATATTCAAATTAAATGCATGTTTAGGGTTTTTTGTTTTGTTTGTTTTTTTTTTTTTGTTTTTTGCAATCGTCTGGCTTTACATATAATATGAAGATATTTTTTTTTCTTGTTTTTATCTGATTCCTGCTCAAAACTAAAATTGGATACTTTTGTATCCGTGTACAAGTTTTAGATGAACCAAGCATTATAGTCTATAATTTACAGAGATGACACATGACCTAAGTCTTCTGAAAATGTTCCAAAGAAAATCCAGTTCGTAAGCAAGTTTAACATTGAATAGGCAGCATTGTTTAAAGATGTTTAACCGTGACTCTTCTACCAGGAAAGTTGTCATTTTGTTGATGAAAATAACAAAATGTCACAAAGATGTCAGATTTTCAGTTAAAAATAAAGATTAGAGAGTGTTACAGAGAAACAAATTATTGGTTGAGTAGAAATTCATCTAACATTACAAGAAAGAAAAATGAACGACAGAGAAAGAAAAATGAACGACAGAGAAAGAAAAATGAACGACAGAAAAAGAAAAATGAACGACAGAAAAAGAAAAATGAACGACAGAGAAAGAAAAATGAACGACAGAGAAAGAAAAATGAACGACAGAGAAAGAAAAATGAACGACAGAAAAAGAAAAATGAACGACAGAAAAAGAAAAATGAACGACAGAAAAAGAAAAATGAACGACAAAAAAAGAAAAATGAACGCCAGAGAAAGAAAAGAGGAAAATGCAGAAGGAAAGAAAACAAAAGAACATTGGAACTAAGTGGAAGGGATGAAGAAAAAAAGAAAATGATAACTCTAAAGAGCAAAGAAAGAAAACCAAGAAAAAACTTCCAAAAAAAAAAAAAAAAAAAAAAAAAAAAGAGGTATACATAAAGAAAAACAAAAGACAAAAAAATAAAAATAAAAAAATTGATGGAAGAAAAAATAGAAAAATACTTGTTTGAAATAAGTTCAAACTTTGCAATCTACCGATTTGTTATTTTGCTATTGCTGAGCAACATGATTTCATCATTGTCATTAGATGAGGTATTCAAAAAGTATTATCAGTAAAAAAAAATAAATAAATAAAAAAATAACAGTATTTGAAAACGTTTCCTGATTTCAGGTCAGAGCTGCACATTAAGTAGAGCATCGAGTTAGCCAGAACTGATTGTCCCAGAAATTAGAAAAATCTTCAAATATCAAAAGGTTTCTCAAAACAGGAAGGTTAGCAGACAATAACAACTGTAGTCAGTAATTGAAGTGTAGCCATTTTGGCAAATAGAAATTATAAAATAAATACCGTTTTCCTTCTTTAACTAAATCAGTGCATTTACACTTGGCCTGTTTGATGATGGAACGACACAATTTCGCTCGCAAACAACTATTTATTTTTGTTTCTACTTAAATTCCACTCAAATTTAGAAATTTACCTTATTTTTGGTGCTAAACAAAATGGAAAACAGTGAGTGATCCTCTCTTAGATTTGAAAGGATCTTACTAATCTGCTCTTAAGTTTATTTGATTTCTTTTTTTTTTGGGGGGGGGGTCATACACTGTCATTTTTTTTTTTTTTTCAGTGGAATTATAAATATCTTTTGTAAATAAAATTGATTTTAAAATTTCGAGGATATCTTAAGTCCATGGAGTTAAATGTGGTATTGTAGTGACTGCTAGAGTAAAAGTGATTGGCAAAAAATAAAATAATAATGAAAAAATTCACAAACTTGGTATCATATTGAAGCTCCATCCTTCGCCCGAAAAATATTAAAAAATTGGCCAAAAACGTTAATTTTTCACTCCGAAATCGCCAATTTTCTACAGGGGAGGGGGGTCAACAAAAACCGTTCTCTCATGACGACGACCGGTTCTACGCATGCATCAGATGACGTCATTACCTGATTTAGTTTAAATAGTTGAAGAACTAACTAAATACATGTACGTCACGTTAGCTCAGTTGGTTAGAGTGTTGGTTCATTATCTAAACCTTTTGGGTTCGAATCGTGGTGTGAAATGTCTTCTTTTTTTTTTTTTTCGATGTTTTAAATTTAAATATTGAACCAGTGTTATTTTTCACGTAACGTTCGAATTCTGTTTTTTTACTTCGCTTATTCTAAGGTTTTCATTAACACCCCCGACTGACCACACACACCCAAAAACACCCGGGTACCCACCGATTTTTTAAATTTTAATATCGAAACAGGCTTATTTAAGCCATTTTTCACGTGTTTTTTTTTGTTTGTTTTAACGTTCGTTATTCTGTTTTCTTTTTTGTTTTTTCAATTTTTACATTTAACATCGTTCGTTTGACTTACATTAGTTTTTTGTGGGTTTTTTTTTTTTTGATGTTTTGATTACCCCCCCCCCTCCCCGGGTACCCCCTGCTTAAGTTTTAACGTTCGTTTTTATATTTTCTTTTTTACTTCACTTATTCTTAGGTTTTCATTAACAACCACACACACCTCCAAACACTCAGGCAACGCCGGGTACCCCCCTCCGCCCCCACGTTAGTTTTTTTTCAATTTTTTTTACCTCCCCCCGTTTGCCTGACGTTAATTTTTTTGTGTTCTTTTTCGATTTTTTAAAGTTTTTACTTTGCTTATTCTTATGTTTTGATTACCCCCACCCCCACTGCCCGAGCACACACACCTCTAAACACCCGGGCAACGCCGGGTACCCCCACTAGTCTATAATATAAATCTCCCCTGTCTATTTAAATGTATGCATGTATGTCTCGCAAAAACTTTCAACAGAAGCAACAAATTTTCACGAGATCGCTATCATTTTGAAGATCAACCCTTCAGACGACAAATATCGAAAAATTGGCCAAAAATATTAATTCCTTCACCCTCAACTGGACACTTTTCTACCAGGAGGGGGTCTCTTTTTTGCCAATATTTTAAAAAGTCATCGCCTCTTTTCAGTTTACTAGCCTTAATTTAAACCTATGTCACTACCGGTTTGGCGATGGGTACAACAGCTAACACGTCACTTTTTTTTTTTTTTTTTTTTTTTTTTTTTTTTTTCACTCTTCTCCTCCTTCGCGGTACAAGTTCAAGCCTGCCTGCCACCACTTTTTTTTTGCACTCGCAATTGTATTCTATTTTTTTTTTCTTTTTTGCTCAACCAACATCCTTACACACACTTCCACTTTCTTTTCCACCTTCGTGTCACGGGTTATTGCCTGCCTGCCTACTACAACTGTTTTTATTTTTTGCTCAACACACACCTACAAACACTTAGGCAACGCCAGGCACCTAGGCTAGTCAACAATAAGCGACAAACAATAACATGATTTTTGTGAGATGAGGATTGATAATTTTTCTTTTATGAAAAATCGCTCCAGACAAGGCATGAAACCAGTTGATATAAGGAGCTAACAAGAACGAAAACCGATTATTACAAAGACGAGAGATGCCTATTGATCTTAGTCATGAAAAGACCAAGACTGTAGGTAGAAGGAAAACAGTAAGCAGGAAGAGAGTTCCACAAACTTGTAGTCCTTGAAAAGAAGCTATTGGAATAGGAAGCAGCATTACAATGAAGTATTAGAACAGCAAATTGATGGAGACCACTAGACCAACAAGTCAAACGAGCTGGAACAAATGAAGCAGGGAATAGATAAGACAATTCTGAGAAACACGACATAATGGTATTTGTAGAAAAGATTGAAACAAGCAACATTATGTTTGTGAGAGAGAAGTTGCAGTGAAGAAGGAAGTGTGTGGCCAATCAAATTACAAATACGTTTCTGCAATTCATCGAGAACCTTCAAATGGGACACAGATCAACCATCCCAAATATGACAACAATACTCCATACATGGTCTGATAATAGATTTGTAGAGATTGAGAATAGTCTCAAGTGTGAGAAAGTGTTTAGAATGATAGAAAGAACCGATTTTACGAGAAACAGAAAGAACCATGGGTTTAATATATGGACTCCAAGAAAGATATGATGAGAAAGAAAGACCAAGAAGTCTTAGAATCGATTTCTAATCAAGAGCAGAACCATCCATAAGAAACTTAGAAAGAAAAGGGACACACCTTCGATTGAAGGACAATAGCTGAGTCTTAACAGGATTAAATGAAACAAGTCATCTTTTGTCTTAATCGATAACTGAACCCAAATCAATTTATATTTCAACTGATCCTAGAAAGATGGGTGAGAAGCAATGCCAGAATAGATAGTGGTGTCATCCACAGAAATGTTAATTTATTTATTTAGAAACAGACTATTATTCAGACTACTATTCTCACCTTAAGTTTTATTCTGACAACATTTTGGCTGATATAACCGCCAACCTTCTAAGTGCAGTTTTCCAAACTCTGAGAATACATACAGAATTTTGAACTGTAACCTTTATTTCATCCATGAGGAAGCATTTTTTTTTTGTTTTTTTTCTTTCATTCTGTCAACTAATTTTTCTTTCATTCTGTCAACAAATAAATGGTTGAGTTTGAAATTTCATATAGATTCAAGAATTCTAAAAAAAAAAAAAAAAAAAAAAAAAAAACTCCTGAAGAAGATCGGAGGTTACATAGTCTGAACCGTTGAGAATAAAATGTATTTATTTTTTTTTTTTTTTTTTTTTTTTACAAAGGCATCACCACATTATCAAGGCCCAGAGGCCACTCAAGGATAAGGGTTAAAGAGTGTACAGTAGAAATTGGTCAATATAGTAATCATTAGTAATGAAAATTTGGTAAATTTAATAACTTATATGGAACGGCTCATCAAGAACTTATTTACTTTAGACTTGAACACAACCATATTGTAGTCAGCCGGAAAGCAGGAAAACGGAAGACAATTCCACAGGCGTGCAGTTCTAAGAAAGAAGCTTTGTTCATGGAATTTACGTTTAGGTTTAGGCACAGATAAAGAGTGGAGGAAATTATTGATAGTGTTTACAGCTAGACGAGTGTTTCTTGTGAAAGTTTGGCGAGGGGGGATCATAGATTGAAGCTCAGTTGAACACTTTCCATGAAAATAACGATACATCAGAGACAAACTCGCAACATCTCTTCTGTGAGATAGAGGTTGCAAGGAGGAGAAAAGGACATCTCCTACGAGGCTACGAAGTCTATTTTGAACTCTATCAAGGCAGGACAAGTCCTTTCTAGCAGCTCCTGCCCAGATGTGGCAACAGTATTCCATCCTTGGACGTACCTGGCTCTTATATAGGTAGAGAATAGCATCAGCAGTGAGATATCTACTGGATCGATAGAAAGATCCCACCATTTTTCCAGCGGCCTTGGCAACAGATTTGATATACGTGTTCCATTTAAGATCAGGAGTAATGGTCAAGCCCAGAAGCTTGTCAAAACTTGAGGCCTCCTGAAGACGAGAGCCATTCATTTCAATTGAAGACAAATGTGAATTAGAATGTTGATGATGTAAAGAGAGAAGCTTGGTTTTAGATGCATTAAAAGTAACCAGCCACTCCTTTTCCCATTGTACTACGTGCTCAAGATCAGAGGAGAGAGAATTGGAGAGAACTTGGTCGTTTACTGTCTTAGATGTGGTACCATAAATGGTAGTATCGTCAGCATAAATGTCTACAAATGATGTAAGGATATGATTTGGAAGATCATTAATGTAGATCAGGAAAAGAGTTGGGCCCAGGATGGATCCCTGAGGGACACCGGCATTAATACTGTGAGCTTCTGATTTTTGCCCCTCAACTACTACTCTTATGAACCTATCAGAAAGAAATGATTTAATAATTGAGAAGACTTTTCCAGCTATACCATAGCTAGCGATCTTATGAAGTAAACCTTTATGCCATACCCTATCAAAGGCTTTAGATATGTCAAGAGCAATTGCCCTAGAAAGATTGCCACCGTCGAGAGATTTGCTAATCCTATGCAATATAACTGTAAGGACATCTGCTGTAGATCTAGCAGAACGGAAACCATATTGAGTGTCACTAAGAAGGTTATTTTTGTTGAGATGTTTGATTACTTCTGTATTTAACACAGATTCTAGCAACTTACTCATGACGCACAGGAGACTTATTGGCCTGTACTGAGAGGGGGATGAGCGATCACCTGAATTCTTAAATACAGGGCATACTGATGAGATTTTCCAGGGAGATGGGAAACTATTCTCCTTAAGACAACGTTTAAACAGTTTTGTAAGTATGGGCGCTAATTCAGGTTAAAGTTTTTTGAGTACTATAATTGGAATACCATCAGGGCCAGTTGCTTTACTCGAATCAAGGTTTTTGATTAGCTTCGCAACATCACGTACAGATATACGTATATCACATAGCTTGTTTTCTGATACAGGAGGAAATATTGGGGGTTGGCGGTCTTGGTCGCAAAGGGTAGAATTAGCTGCAAAGTTCTTGACAAAGAGTTTGGCTTTGTCTGATGCTGACGAGATTACCTCAGGTCCATTGATAATAGTTGGGATGGAGCACACGCTTCTGTTCAGGATTCTGTTTGCTATTTGCCAAAACTGGTGGGAACCAAGCCGCTGCTCAGCTACTTTGGACTTAACAGATTGAGCATACAACACTCTTGCGTTCCTTATTACTTTCTTACAATGGTTGCTGGCAGTCCTGAAAACGGCTTTAGTTTCCATACATCTATTACGTTTGAAGCAGTGGAAAAAGTGATTTCTGTGCGCAATGGCAGCAGCACATTCTGGAGAGAACCATGGCTGGCTGTTAGGTTTTTGCTGAAACTTTTTAGAGGGTATGAAATGGTCAATACCTACAATTAACCATTCAGTTAGGTCTAATACTATAGAGGACACATCCTTTTTAAACATGGAATGCAGAGGTAGATCAGATATAAATGTACGGAAGCTATCCCAGTCAGCCTTAGTGTATCGATATACTGTACGATGAAGAGGTACGTCTGGGGACTTATTACATTTCATTTTTATCTTAATTGATACAACAGAGTGGTCGGAAGATCCAAGAGGCGACAGAACAGAAACTGAACATAGTTCAGGGCAAGTTGTGAGAAAAAGGTCTAGTAGGCTCGCATACTGGCCGTCATTATCGGGTACACGGGTAGGTTCCTGAACAATCTGAGTGAGGTCATAGGCAATGGAGAAATCATGACAGAACCTCCCCTCATCATCGGTCTTGTTTGAGTGGGTCAACCATTCGACGTTGTGAACATTGAAGTCTCCACATACGTGAATGTTAGCTGAAGGATAAGTAGAAAGGACTTGGTCAATTTTCTCAGATATGCTTTGAAAGATAGTAACTCCGCTGTTGTGGGGGCGATAGAGAGTAAATATAAATGCAGTAGTGTGAGCTAAAGCAACCCGGAAGCACATATAGGGTAAGTTAGGATCTTCCCTGGAGATGTCCCTCCCACATGGAAAGCTATCTTTAATATAGGCACATATTCCATGCCCATGGCGATCTTGGGGGTCAGATTTAGAAGTTAAGTTAGAGTATCCTGAAATTGCAAACTCATCTAGGGAAATAGCCTGTCCAATGCCAGTTTCACTTAAAAATAAAAGGTCTGGTTTAGTCTCCTGTAATTGGGTTTCAACCTCTGGAAGGTTAGAACGAAGACCCCTGATGTTGGAGAAGGAGACATGGTAGTAGGGGTCTACGTTGGAAGTTGGAGAACCGGGTTTAATCGTGTATTTTTTCTAGGTGTATATATTGCTCACAGGTGATTTTGGCCTACTTAAAAAATGATTACTGAGTATTGTGTAGGCTGTTTCCTACTTAATTTATACATCTGACAAACTGGAAAAT
The DNA here is from genome assembly GCF_053919585.1 of Euprymna scolopes. Classification (NCBI taxonomy): domain Eukaryota; kingdom Metazoa; phylum Mollusca; class Cephalopoda; order Sepiida; family Sepiolidae; genus Euprymna; species Euprymna scolopes. The sequence goes on from NC_136507.1 coordinate 96,998,966, forward strand.
TTCTGCATTAATTTTTAAATTCATGAACGCTTTGTCAGAAAGTGGCAGAGTAAATTGGTTGGAGAAAGACAAACGCTTTTATGGACATTTGATACATGAAGATTTATTGACAATGAGTAAATTATTGACAAACACCCGAGATTTTAAAATGTTCTAACATTGTAAATATGTGTTAATTCCATTAAAACTAACATTTCTTTTTTTTTTTTGTAAATTAGTGAAAAATACCTCTTGGTGACAGCAGACAAGTTTTAGTATTTTTCTGCTATGCACATTTAATAGGTTCTTAACATCAGATTTGATGCCAGGTGGACAAATTTTATTAACCTGATGCTAGTTATTTATATATAATACAAATGTGGAATCTGTTATGGGGAAGGTGGCACATAATTGAAAACAAAGCCCTATATCAAGGTAAAATTTTACAAAAGTAATAATTTAAAAAGCAATGTTTTATAAGAATGTTTAGAAGTTACATATTGCATAAAAAAAAAAAAAATAAAATAAAATTCTGTATATCCAATATCCAAACTGCACAAGATACACTTACAAAGGCTACATGAATAAGAAAGTGCAGGAGGGAGAGAGAGAGAAAAAAAGATGAGGGGTGGGCAGCCATAGTGCATGGAAAAGAGTGTGAGGGGAGCAGACATAGGGAGTGGTAGAGAGAGTGGGGGCGGACCACAGGTGCAATACAGAGAGACCAGGGGCAGCCTGAGGGTGCGATACAGAGAGAGAGAGAGCGGGGGAAGCCAAGGGTGCGAGAGAGAAAGAGAGAGGGCAGCCCGAGGGTACCGTACAGAAAGAGAGAGAGAGAGCGGAGGCAACCCGAGAGTACTGTAGAGAGAGAGAAAGAGAGTGGGGCAGGCCGAGGGTTCGGTAGAGAGAGAGAGAGAGAGAGAGAAGGGGGTAGTCAGGAAGAGCGGTAGAGAGAAAAAGAGGGGAGTAGCCAGGGAGTGCGGTAGAGAGAAAAAGAGGGGAGTAGCCAGGGAGTGCGGTAGATAGAGAAAAGAGGGGAGTAGCCAGGGAGTGCGGTAGATAGAGAAAAGAGGGAAAAACCACAGGGTGCAGTAGATAGAGTGAGGAGCAAGTAGAGTGAGAGAAAGAGACAATCAGAAGGAGGGAAGCAGCCACAGAGAGCAGTCTGGGGGTAAAATATATTTTAATTTTTCTAGACTTTAGTATATATTATTATAGAGTCATGATTTCAAAAGTAAAAGAAAAAAAAAGTATTTGGGTGCCACCAGCTAGAATTGAAACCAGAAGCAAGACTGTAGCATTCAAAGCTGGTGACGTTACCAATGTACCAACATGACACGTATATGAACTGATTGAAAATTAAAAATAAACTTAGATGAATGTACAAAATGTATAACCATTTTTTCAATTTTGACCCCTTGAAAATATTTTTAACCGGCTAAAAACCCATAAAAGAACAGTCCATAAAATATCAAATCATTTGAGGCTCCTAGCGCCGCTCTGCGACTTTTAGTTTTGGAAGAGATCGAGTTTTAAAATATGGAGACAGACATATAGCCTTTTATATATTAGATTAGTATGAACACTGGTGAAGCACAATAAATTTTTCCCCCCTCATCACTTTCGACAAAGCATGTACATTTTAATAATGAATAGCAATAAAATAAAAAACAGTTTCCTTCTAGGTTTGTAATGAAAGGATATAAAATGAGCTACTGTGTGAAAGATCGCCCATTTTCTAGACTTCCTGCCTTCTAAGGCCATATCTAGTCCTTTTTTTAATTCATTATTGCATCGTAAAAAAGTCACATAAGTATTGATAATCAATTTATGCACGCTAGGATTTGCTTCAACTAAAAGCTAATAAGCAATTGTTGCTTTGCGGCTAGCAACAGTAACGTAATATATCTATTTGTTTACTTAATGGAGCAGAAGAAATAACTCAAATCACGATTTTACATAAGATAGGCATTAAATAAAAAATCACCAATCAAATTATATATATATATGTGTGTGTGTGTGTGTGTTTGTTTCTGTTTGTCCTTTCTTTTTCTCAGGAACTACTGAGCTGATGTGGCTGAAATTTTCTATGGACCTTTGTTACGGCAAAGTGCAACGAACTAAGTATTATGGTATCTGTTTGATGCATAGGAATTAGTCACCACAATACCACATTTGCTCTCACTTTTTCTTGGAAACTATTGCGATGGTCTAGCTGAAATTTTTTATGGGCCTTTGTTATGATTTAAGGTGTTGCAAACTAAGTATTATGGTATCCGTTTGATGCACAGTTAGGGATTAATAGGCGTTAGTATTTAAGCACAAATTTAACCATAATCAATCATCAATATGGCATAAAGCACTCATTCTAAGTCAACGGGCAATGAATTACCTGTTTTTAACAAGCTAAAAAAGTATAGCATATATATATATATATATATGCTATACTTTTTTAGCTTGTTAAAAACATATATATATATAAATGTTCAGAGGTACAGAATTTAAATAAAGTTTTAAATATAATGAGCGGAAGTCTCTCGAGAGCTCTTTCAGCTATCATCTCATCAGAAGAAAATCGATAGCGTAAAATAATAATACTATATCGAAAGTAAGAGTTCTGAAGGGGAACTATTGAATGTGCCAAAAATACGGGGGACACTAAAATAAAGTTTATTAATGTTTAAAAAATGATTAAAATATTGGCACAACGAGGGGGGAAAAAAATGGGAGAAAAGATTCACAGTTCCCCAAAGAGAAACAATGCATTAGATGTTTCTTTCTGCCGACACAAAGAAGGTTTCCGCACCGCAATAGAGACAGACTCCAAAATCTTTAAATGGTTTCTGGAGTCCGCTCTATGTAGCACCTCGAACCATTCTATTTTATATCTATCGGCACAGCAATGGTTGTCAACCAAATGCTGGCTAATAGCAGAGTCCAAGGCTGCAGAAAGAGGGAGACTACCAGACCCCATCCTCCCTTGTCTGATCTTCGATGAAACATGCTGGTTTATACGAGTCAAAAGATGCAAGGATGTTCGCCCAACATAACCAGCATTGCACTGGCATTTGGATTGATATACAATATTGCTATTGGTTGTAAGGCAAACTATCCTTGCGAAAAGAAGGAAATGCAGGTCTCGTAGTATATACCAAACGCAAGGACACAGAATAAAAACAATCATAAATACTTCTGCGAATCTGTTTGGAAAGTCTATTACTCTTTTCCCCAATCGACAATACTTTTAAATAAACCGGGCATTTCAAAGGTCCAAACTTTTAGGGGATTTAAAATCCGCAACCTTTTTGAAAATACAGTCATCAATAAGGTCAACAGGATAACCATTATTGATGAATATTTCCCTGATCTTATCAAGTTCGGCGTCCAATCTGTTAGGTGAACAAATCATCAAGGCTCTATGTACCAAAGTATTAATTAAACCGACCTTACGTGATTTTGGTACAAAAGACAACCAGTTCACATATAGGCCAGTAAATGTCGGCTTCCTATAAATTGTAGTGAGAAAGCCCCCACCCCCCTTGAACGTTTAACAAGAACATCCAAGAAGGGAAGCGAATTGTTCTTCTCACTTTCCATAGTGAACTTTAGAGCTCCATGCAAAGAATTCAACCTATCAAAAAATATCGACGCTTCACTTTGCGATGGAAAAACAGCAAAAGTGTCGTCAACATATCTGAAATATGCAGTGGGTTTTGTTATAGAGTTAAACAGAATGGATTCATTGTACCCGACGAAAATATCCGCTAAAGTTGGGGCCAACGGACTCCCCATTGAAACCCCGTCGACCTGACAGTACATAATATCACAAAAACTAAACTCCACGGATTTACTGCACATTAAAATGAGTTCAATAAGAATCTCTTTAGAAAAACGTGGAGCAGTCACGCGACCATCATAAAGCACGTCGGTACATATATGTATAGTCTCATCCAACGATATGTTGGTAAAGAGACTAGAGACATCAAAAGAGCACATAAAAGATGTCTCTGCATTAGAATCCAACCCACGTACATAATCAACAAACTGAAAATAATCAGGGATACAGTGCGTGGTATATAACTCGCGCACAGGTTGCAGAATTTCCACAAGCCACTGAGCCAAAGAATGTTGTGCCGAACCAACCATTGATAAAATAGGTCTCAGTTGCTTGTGTATTTTGGGGAGACCATACATTCTAGGACATTGTGAACCAGAGGGTTTAATCCTGTCATAGACGTCCTTGCAAAAAACTTTCTTTTTAAATAATGCAAGTAGATGTCTTTGCATTTTTACCTTGTTCTTGCAAGAATTATCCGCCAACTCGACAGGACCGAGTTCACGGAATTTCGAAACATCATTGAGAATAACTGCCATTTTCTCAACGTAGTCCGATTTGTCCAAAATCACCACTCCTTCACCTTTGTCTGGTTTGCACATATAAATATCGGCATTGGCTTTTAACGCTTTCATCGTTTTAAATTGCGTTATGTTCAAGACAAAGTCGCTATAATCAACAGGTGTGTTACTGTATCGGTGAGCTAAGGCAACTAAACTAGATTTCATCCCAGAAATTCTTTCCAGGGAAATAGGAACATTATGTCTCAGTTGGGAGAACAAAACTTCAAAGGCAGAAAGTGTTCTCTCTTTATTTATACTCGTTGGGGGAATACAAAAATCTAAACCCCTAGACAGAACTCTATTTTCAATTTCTGTGAGTACAGTTTTCAAAAGATTGAAAATATGTTTGCTTCCATTAATGGGTTCACACCCGTATCTTCTGTGAACTAGAAGAGCAAGTTGTTTATTATTGTCTTTGGAAGCACGTTGCTTAGCAAATTGATCACCAATGGATAAATACTTGCAAAAGCACTCTTTATCTGTGCCTAAACCTAAACGTAGATTCCATGAACAAAGCTTCTTTCTTAGAACTGCACGCCTGTGGAATTGTCTTCCGTTTTCCTGCTTTCCGGCTGACTACAATATGGTTGTGTTCAAGTCTAAAGTAAATAAGTTCTTGATGAGCAGTTCCATATAAGTTATTAAATTTATCAAATTTTCATTACTAATGACTACTATATTGACCAATTTCTACTGTACACTCTTTAACCCTTATCCTTGAGTGGCCTCTGGGCCTTGATAATGTGGTGATGCCTTTGTAAAAAAAAAAAAAAAAAGCGGAAAAAGTCAAAAAAGGACAGGAAACCCTTAACTACAGACCAGAGGTAATGACGATTACTAATATACACCTCTAGCTTCTACGTCAACTTATTAATATCGTCTCGTATAAACGCCCGCTCAATAGACAAATTAGGTTTCACCCGAGATGCTGCAATGCGTTTACTGATATAAAGTGTGGTCACATCTTGTTCCAGACAAGAATGCAAAAAAAAACTATGGAGAGGTTGGTAGATTTCATTCTAATCCTTAATCGAATAATAGTATTACAAGTGTCAATTTGATGTTGACTGTACCTTTTCCGAAGATACTTAAATAAATGTTTAGAGGTACAGAATTTATATATAGTTTTAAATATAATGGCCGGAAGTCTCGAGAGCGCTTTCAGCTATCATCTCATCAGGAGAAAATCGATAGCGTAATATAATAATACTATGTTGAAAGTAAAGAGTTTATTTTACGCTATCGATTTTTTCCTGATGAGATGATAGCTGAAAGAGCTCTAGAGAAACTTCCGCCCATTAGATTTAAAATATATATATATATATATATATATATACTTTAAATATATGATGGACTCTCCCGTTGATTTCGATGCATGAACTTCCGCCACAACAACTAAGTTGCTCGGAAATCCATACAGATGATTTGTTTTATAGTCGTGAAGGTTTTGTGTTGAACCAACCACACTTTTTGGTATTACTGCTAACTTTTGTCAATGCAGATGACTTCCACAGGATAGAGTATACAGTAAACTGCAGGTTTTTACATCAGAGTTTCCTTCTCCTAGGTGCATGTCTTAACGAAAACTGGGGGGTGCATCTCACCCAGTGAATTATTGCACGCCCAGATACCAACCTGGAAATTTCTACGATTTGGCACGATATGTACAGCATCTAACTTTCCCAAAAGATCACTAATCTGGTATTGGCCAGGCTCAACATTGCTTAACTTTGGTGACCTAATGACAGCCGGTGTATCAACGTGATTGTGCCGTATATAATAATTCTCCAAGTTCCAAATACCAGGCTTTCTCAATTGGTCTTTTATTAGTGTTTGAAAAGTTATCCATTACAATATTGTTTCGTATTGTGACTAACAAGTATGCAAAATTATGTTATTGCTGCATATTTTATCACATACTCATCAGATGTTTACCTTAAAAATCTTAGAAAAAACACCATTTTCAACAACTTACATGGTTCATGTAACCGGCACAGTCTACTGTTCCTTCTCAATTAGAAAGATTATGGTTATGCTGAATTTATTTTAATTTATATTAATTTTTTTTTGTATTTCTTTATAAGCATTATATATATATATATATATATATATATATATATTCTTAAAGTAATTGGAATGTTTAAGATTTTTCCCCCTCCCCAATAAATCAATCTATTTCTGTTTCAAACTTTATTCAAGTCTTATAATATTTATCCTGGAAAAAAAAAAAACAATTTGAAATCATTCTTTTTTTTTTTCTCTTTTTTAATATATTAATTCTATTTTTAAACATCACTGAAAATGTCATTTACTTCTTACCAAAAAAATAAATTTTTTTTAAATTTAAATAATTAAAAAAATTTTTTAATTAAAAATAAATAAAAATGTTATCTACTTACAATTCCAGGACATCTTCAAGTACCATATCTAAAAGTCTGTTAAGGAAAGCACAAGTCACCAAAAACGCTAAGAACATAAAAACAAAATAGGCAAATAACATGTACATTTACATTTTTTTAATGATGAAAAACAAAAAAAAATTTCATTATGAATGAAAGAGGTTTAATCAAGAACCTGTAGCAGTTACATATTATGTATTATTTTACTTTGCTGTAAATAGCAATGTTTACCACTGAGTGATTGTCTGACTGACCAATCAGAAGCCAGGGTGTAGGAATACAAGAATTTATTGGATTTTTTTTTTTTTTTTTTTCACGCAATCTATTTTTCTTGCATAACCAATCGGAGTTAAGACATCATATGAGCAAAATGTATATTATTTGCTTTCCAAGCTTACTAGCATTGCACTCTTTGTAAAGAGCGACTCAGCCATTTTTCTCATTCCTTTTCAGCACAGCCTGAAATAAAAGATATTTCTATTAACCTTCCATGTTGTCTGTTTTTATTAAGTTATTCATCTATGGAATCAGATTGACTTTCCATCATAGCCAACTTTGATTATAGTGGAGAACGTATACCATATTCACCAACATACCTCCACCCCCCCCCCCCCATCTAAATTTATATTTAGAATATTCTGATGACTGTTCTCATTTTATGTTTTGGTCAATATAACATCCAACCTCCTTCAGGTGTATCTTGTCGAACTTGGGAGTCTGCATGAAATTTCAAAAAGAACTCTTTATTTAATCTATGATGGTTATATGCTCTCATTATTTCAGGATCCGCGAGGACCTCTGGCATAATGGATAAAGCACTTGGTTAAATTCAGTTGTAAGTTACACTCTTGTGGAGGTTGAAGGTCCAATCCTGAACACGGGCAATTCTCGGTAGACAATCACAAATTACTTAAGACTTCTACCCAGTCATGGCTGATGAAACGAGAACATGCTACCCATGGATTAAATAAAAAGTTCCATTCAAAATTCTGTACAGAGTTTCGAGTCTATCAAGATACACCTGAAGAAGGTCAGAGGTTACATCAGCGGAGACACTGAAAATAACACTGAAGATCACAGTAGTAATTTATTTATTGCGGACTATTATCCTCATCTTTCTTAGTTGTTGCTTCACGACGTTTCGGCCAACTATTCCTCTAGGCACCTGACAAAGGCCAGAAGAATAGTTGGCTGAAACATCGTGAAACAACAACAACCAAGAAAGATGAGGATAATAGTCCACAATAAATTTTTTTTTTTTTTTTTTTTTTTTTTTTTTTTTTAACATAGGTATAACCACTTATCAAGGCTCAGAAACCACTCAAGGATAAGGGTTAAGAGGACAATATAGTAATCGTTAGTAATGGAAATTCAGTAAATTTGGCAACTTAAGTGGAACGGCTTATCAAGAACTTGTTTACGTTGGACTTGAAGACAACCATATTGTAGTCCACTAGAAAGCAGGAAAACGGAAGACAATTCCACAGGCGTGCAGTTCTAAGAAAGAAGCTTTGTTCATGGAATCTATGTTTAGGTTTAGGCACAGATAAAGAGTAGGGGAATTATTGATAGTGTTTTACTATTAATTATTGATAGTGTTTAATAAATTAATAAATAATACTCATTCCAATAATGAATTCCAATTAAATAATATATAAGAACAGTAGCCGAATAACATGGATTATCTAAACATAAAACTAGTTGTATTGAAGCAGCATTGCCTACGTGGAAACGTTATTGAGTGAAGAGTTTTGAAGAAAATTTTTCAAAATATATTAAGTCCTGATTTCAGATACATAGCACCTGGTTTAGGTTGGTAAGCAGATAAAACCCTGTTCTCTGGAGATACAATAAAAACCATCAATTATCACATTCCATCCAAGTATGGATGAGGTTACATCAAAATCCATGGATACACAATGTTCGAAGTTTTTACCTCCTGGTGTTAAAATGTGGATGGACCTTTGATAAATAAAAAGATATGAAAATTGAAATCATAAGGAGTTTAAAATAGATGTGGAAATTATATTTGTGGTACTTGCGAGAAAATGAAAAAAAAAAAACTTGAATTAAAAAAATATCTGAAAATCTAACAAAGATTAGAAAAGGGCAAATAAAGATGAAAAATGTCATTTTATAAATAACTAGCCTGGGTGGCCGGCGTTGCCCGGGTGTTTGAAGGGGTGTGTTGAGCAAAAAAATAAAGTGGTAGTAGGCAGGCAGGCAGGCTCAAACCCGTACCGCAAAGTAGGAAAAGAATGTGAAAACAAACGTGACGTCTTTACTGTTCCCATCATCAAACCGGAAATGATGAATGTTTAAATTAAGGCTAGTCAATCAAAAATATTGGCGAAAAAAGCGACCTCTTCCTGTAGAAAAGTGCCCAGTTGAGGGTGAAGGAATTAATGTTTTTAGCCAATTTTCGATATTTGTCGTCAGAAGGGTCGAGCTGCTAGAAAGGATTTATCCAGACTTGATAAAGTTCAAAATAGACTTCGTAGCCTCGTAGATGTCCTTTTCTCTGCAACCTCTTTCTCACAGATGAGACAATGCGAATTTGCTTTATCATTATTTTCATGGCAAGTGCTCGACTGAGCTTCAATCTATGGTCCCCCCTCACCCTTTCACAAGGAACACTCGTCTAGCTGAAAACACTATCAATAATTCCCTCCACTCTTTATCTGTGCCTAAACCTAAACGTAGATTCCATGAACAAAGCTTCTTTCTTAGAACTGCATGCCTGTGAAACTGTCTTCCATTTTCCTGCTTTCCAGTTGACTACAATATAGGTGTCTTCAAGTCCAATGTAAACAAGTTTTTGATGAGCCGTTCCACTTAAGTTAACAAATTTACCAAATTTCCATTACTATCGATTACTATATTGTCCAATTGACTACTGTACACACTTTAACCCTTATTCTTGAGTGGCCTCTGAGCCTTGATAAGTGGTGATACCTATGTAAAAATAAAAAGAAAAGAAAAAAGAAAAAGCAATAAAATTGTTGCCCGAGAAAAGAAAGATGTTACATTCAGTTTATACATCGGGAACATCACCAACACGACCTTCCACAACACCAAAGCCAGCCTGATCGCCACCATCACACGAGTATTCGCTGAGCTTCTGCCAGCGCTTGTGGAAAAGGCATGTGTGTGCCACTGGTCCAAATATCCTACATATCGGCCTTGATAAGTGGTGACGTCTATGTAAAAAAAAAAAAAAAAAAAAAAAATATCAAATTTCAATTCTGTAGACTAAATATTCAGACAAAAGTTTGGTAGAGACTTTTCGCAGACACACACACTGACAAGATCACTTGGTTTTCATCTTAAATTCTACACAATTATGCAGTATGTCGAAACTATGCATAAATAGAATCGTCTAATTGGAAACCATAAAATATGCAAATTAGTTAACCTTCATGTAGTCACTTGCATATCCATGACGAAGTATATTAAGTTAGTATTAATAATTTTTAAATAGAAAAAGTAGGCTTTTAATATCAAAGTCAGTGCGAGAAAAGATCTCAACTTTATAGGCGTATAAATTAATAAAAAGGTAAACTTACACAGCTCGTTGCATGGTCTTAATTTGCTTCAATTTGCACCAATCCGTTACACTTAAGGATTGTATTGCCTTCTATAAATTACTGTTGTATCAAAATTATATTCACCATTCACACGCAGAATGTATCAAGGAAATTTGAAAATTCATCTGCAGACAAGATTAAACAAACATTTTGACATTTGCTGGAAGATATCATAAAAAATAACTTGCGTGTCATGTAATATCCTGTTTTATATTCACATAGCTGATAAATGTTAAATATCAAATAAGATTGAAGTGAAAAAAAAAAAAAAAAAAAAATGATTTCATCTATCGACATATACCATTTCAGTCATTTCTACATCTCGTATAAAAAGAGAACCTGGTCTTGCCCAGGATAAAATAAGTGGTTCTGCATCCAGTATATAGCAACATCTTACCTATTTTTTTTCATCTATATATATATAAAAGCGAAAATGTATGTATGTTTGTATGTGTGTTCGCTTTTTCTGTATGTCTACAAAAGTCTTTTTTCAGAGAAGCGGTCGGTCACCTAACAACTTTTTTAAACTTTTTATATCACATATAAATCGTAATATCTGCGAGTTAACAACGAAGCTCGCCTGTCTATTTAATTTGCTCGACTTTGGGAAGATAAATATTCAACATTTGTCGCTCGCCGCATGTGGGTTAGTCTTTTTCCTATAACATCTTGGGAAGTGTTCCCGCAGTAAATGAAATACTATCCCGCAGTCAAACTTGACCTCATTAAGTCATTAAAACGGGCACCTGCCAAATCCAAGTAATTAAATAAATTCAAACGTGTTTCCGTTAGCATCTCGCGGTGGGGCAATGGTTAACGTCGTACATTTTTCACACTTTAATTTACAAATTTGCCTCAAGGGTTTGGGTTCGATCCTCATACTTACCTACCAAAACATTTTTTTAACCCCCCCCCCCCCGGAGTTTCCACACACACCTCCAAACACCCCGGGCAATGCCGGGTACCTCTCGCTAGTGTTTTATACTATTCAATTTTTGGAGAGGGGGGGGTCCATGTATGTATTCTGCCTCTACCATTTCAGTTATTTTTGCAACTCTTATGAGAGAAGCTCGTGCTGGTCAGAATAAAAATAAGTTCATATATTTTTTAATTGGAATTTATTATTGAGTATTATTTATTCATTTATTTATTGCAAACTGTAGAAAAAATGTGTAAGGAAAGTCCTTTAAAAAAAAAAATTACTGCGCCCGCTGTAGATGTATAAGGAAAAATTCAAGATGGCGCCCGACTCTCTCTTTAACACGTTAAGTTCAGGAAAAGATGTTATAAATGTTGCAGCAATTCAATAACCAGTATACACCAGTTCTGCACGGTTAGCAAGGTGCCTAGACGGATGCGAACGGTTACTCAGACCGGACCCAACAACTGTAAGATCCTCACACGGCACGAGAAGCAACAGCAACACGATTCCCCTACCAACGCAATCGTCGTTCTCCCAACGTCTTTTTCATCACCCGCTTTTATGGTCGTTGTAGGCCGGCTAAATTTGCATATTGCGAGAATTCGTGTGACTTTGCGAGATATCATCCTTTACAAAAGACGGCAGCCGCCATCTTGATCTTTCTTTATCTATTTTCGGTCGGTGACGCTGAGCCGGTCTCGAGGTAAGTCTTTCCTTTTCGTCCGTCTCTCTTACGCACCCACACACCACGCAAACACGCGGGCGCTTATCTCCTGGATGCACATTACACAAAATATTATCCTCATCTTTAGTTGTTGTTTCACAACGTTTCGGCCAACTGAGAGTTAGGAGATTCGGAGTCCATATCCCGTCGCGGTTACCACCTGACGAATGCCAGAGGAATAGTTGACCGAAACGTTGTGAAACAAGAATTAATAAAGATGAGGATAATAAATAGTCCACAATAAATTAAGTTCATTTGGGTTCAGCATGTAGCAATATATTACCATTTTTTCTTTCTATCTTTTATATTTTACTATATTCAATTTTTGGAATGGGGCCCATAAATTTATTTGATAAAATGTTAAATATCAAGTAAAAAAAAAAAAAAATACTTTCATCTATCCGTGGTAATATTATGGATCCTGGGCAAAATCAATTAACCTTAGTGGTGCATTCTGATGTGACAATATTGTCAGATTGGAAAAGTCTACAAATTCATTAAATATCGTGCAAAAATGCAAAATACAATTTTTTCCAGATACTCAAATAACAGGTGTAAACCTGTAACCCTGCCAAGATTGTAGCTGGGGTTGCCAAAGTCGGTGGACAATGCGACTGACAGAATTATCTAAAGATATTTTTTGGAGGCTGGTAGTGTAGACATCTCTCTAATTTGGGGAAGTGACAAAAATATCATTAAAGAATTTTCTTTGATTTAGAAAAAAAAAAAAAAGACAGGATTTAAATTTAATATTACAATTCTCTCTGTTTTAGAAAATAGAAAAAGAAAAAAAAAAAGAAAGGAATATTAGTAAATTAGAATTTCTATATGAGAGGCTGCAGAAACTGTTTTTAAACACTCCAATATCTCCTCATTTTCCTGAGAAATTCATGCTGGTGTCGGTTGCAAATTACCCAGACTTTAGATCGATATTGCCAACCAAAACATTGCTCAGAAATCTTAAACGTTAAGTTGAAAACCAAAAACTCTGAATCAATTCAGAAACATTTCTTAAATCAGAAAAATAAAACTATCCATTTATTTTTGTATACGGATTGTGTGTATGTACACACACATATACATAATCATTCTCCAAGTTCCAAATATCAAATCTTTTCGGTTGGTTGTTTATTACTTTTCAAAAGGTAGCCATTACAATATTGTGTGTGTGTGTATATATCTATATAATTATAAGACTCAAATGACTTTGTAACAAGTGTTGTAACCAAACAACTGGTTTGCGACTTCCGGTTGCACATGCCTACATGAACATAAACCCATAAATATCAACAAACCAGACCTTTCTGGTGACAATGGTTCTCAGCTAAAAACCAGTGAATGCTTGAAATATATGGCTCATACTATGCCCTCTAAATACTCTTAAAAATATTTCAAAGAAACTGATATTTGAAGAATATTTTTTAATTGATACCAGAATAGCTATTGTTAAAATTTTGCAAAAAATCAGAGACATCTGAATTTGTGGAAAGGACTTTCATCCATTTTTTTTTTTTTGCATGAAATTAAATATAACCCATATTGCAACACCTTATGGCTAGCAGCTGTGTTCTAAAATTCATAATGACCGGTGAAGTTTAGGAATGAATCCGGTACATACATATTCCTAACTTCATATAAATAGAAAATAATCACAATTATCTGATACAAGGTGATGGGAGGGGGGCAATTTATTTACAAGTCTACAAATAGGATATTTGTGATTTAATTCTACAGATCCTCCCGCCCATCCCTCTCAGGTAGTTCAGCTAATTACCACAACAATAAATCACTGATCAGGCAGTATATGGTTTTATGACCACCCAAACAGGCACCAACGTTATTTGATCCATCTATTAGAAGTGAATTGAGCCCCAGATTGAAAGAGCAATAAACAGAAAAACCTGTTCACAAAACAAGAGAAAAGGATATTCAAGGTGTTACTGTTTTGTACTCATGTAATATGGCCAACCACACCCACATCGATAGATTAACATCCACAATATGTGCAATAAATCAATTGTTTATTCAAGTGGCTCAAGAGTCAACCACCAATAAAATGGGTCTGATCAAATAAACAAAAAACACAATGGCTCAAATTAGCAGACTTAGTGAGGTATGAACAATGTAAAAATGTAAACAAAATAAGAGAAAAGAAAGAGAGAAATAATAAAGAGAAAAAAAGAAAAGAGAAAAAGAAAGAGTAAAGAAAATAATAAAGAAAAGAGCAAGGAAAAAGAGTAAAGAAAAGAAAAAGAGTAAAGAAAAGAAAAAGAGTAAAGAAAAGAAAAAGAGTAAAGAAAAGAAAAAGAGTAAAGAAAAGAAAAAGAGTAAAGAAAAGAAAAAGAGTAAAGAAAAGAAAAAGAGTAAAGAAGAAATAGGGAAAGAGAAAATAAGGAAAGAGAAAATAAGGAAAGAGAAAATAAGGAAAGAGAAAATAAGGAAAGAGAAAATAAGGAAAGAGAAAATAAGGAAAGAGAAAATACGGAAAGAGAAAATAAGGAAAGAAGAAAAGAGAAAAAAAGGGGGAAAAAGAAAAGTCAATTAAAAGAAAAGAAAGAACGAAAAATAATTAACATGGATAATCTATTTTGCAAAAGTTTGGTTCCAATCCAAAGTAACCTTTTTGGGAATGTGAATTTTGCAAACTTAAAAAACGATCTTGTGTCTAACTTAGCCCTCATGAGGAGTCAAGAAGATAAAAACTTTAACATTAGGATAGATTTTCTATATTAGCCTGAGAATTGTGAAACTATTCAAGGAGGAGGAATGCAGGGTAGTGGGGGGGGGGGAATGCTACTTCTCATAACGGCAGAATTTAAAGAAATCTTTATCTGCACCACTTCCCTCCCACAAGGAAAAAGACACAAGATGGGTTAATGCATATTCAAAATAGAATATTAGCTTTCTATTACACTGGACATGTTTAGGCAATAGGTTTTAATCTGCATGTTTGCTTTGCAAAAGGACATCTCATTAATCCACTATTCATTCTTACTGTTTTCTAAGTAAACAATGGTTTTCATTATATTATTACACAACGTTTTATTATTATTATTATTATTATTATTATTGCGTATAGAAAATAAGCATTTTCGGTGAAAATTGCTTTTTGCAAATTTCTTTTCAGAGTAATTTACATCTGGAGAAAATTTTGGAACTCAATCACAACCTCCAAACCTAAATTGACCTAGGGTAAAAAACGAGAACATTTTTCACCCAAAATGCTAATTTTCTAAAAATAGAATTCATAAATTTAAGGTTAACAAAAAAAAAAAAAAAAAGTATGCCATTTAAAAAAAGAAAAAAAAACAAACACATTACAAAACTGAAAGTATAAAAACTCCAGGGCAATGCCAGAGAAGAACAGCTAGTTTTTACCAAACTTTGGCAACACTAAACAGCCACATATGGTTGCTCTCAATAAAACATATTAAGCTTAAAAGTTATCAATTAACAATATTTGATCTTGTGGCTTTTCTCACTTCATAATATTTCGGTTGAGCTTCTCAAAAATTATGGGGCTCTCCTTCCTAGGGCTAACATCTGACCTCTCCCCGAGATACAGATATTCGAATATTCCATCGTCTATCCCAGTAAAGATTTTAAGAACATAATTCTCCCCATTTGACTATTTAAATATTTTATAGTATATCTTTCTTATGGTCTTTTAATCTTACCAGATTCCAGGACGATAATTCATCTGGTCTGGTGTGTATCCAGCTTCGTTTTATTACTTGAGGTAACACCACTTGGAGAAGGTGCACCATTCCTCAGAAAAGCCAGTGCGAGTTAACTATACAGAGTAGATCTTAAGCCATGAATACTATATTATTATTTTTTTTTTTTTTATTACATTTTCACCCCAAACAAAGCAAATTGCCACTTTGGTGTAGGGGGCTACTACCAGGGGCAACAACTACTGGGGTACTATGTAGGGATTTGGGCAGCAAGATGTCGGTTCACGTTACACTTGAACTTCTGCACGTCAGTACTGTTGGGGAAGCAGGGACCTGGAATGGAATTCCAGAGTCTAGCGGTTCTGGGGAAGAAACTATTGGAGTAAAAAGATCTTTTACATCTACGATAGTGTGTGAATTATATGGTTAAGTGGCAGTTTTAGTCATTTAGAACTACTTTAAAGCTTCACCACACACTCATTTTTCGACCAAATTCCAAACAATTATTACAGTTTATAGATCATCTCAGTTATTATGTGAAAAAAAAAATTTCAATTTTCGTTCAGTAAAACAAAAGTTATGAATTTTCTGGTGTTCAAAATTGTAAAAAATATGTAAGGAGGTGAGTGACGCTTTTTATGACTGGCTTCCATAGCAACCATGTCACTTCAGTGACTACTGTTGCTACTAATTCACTAATGAAAGCATGAAAGGGAGATAATTGGAGAAATTTTATTGAAAGCAGACAACTGCTGTACATTGTTATTATTTGTGTGTTTATGGAGGAAAAATAAAACTGAAATTAAACAAAGAACAAGTGAATTTATAGGAAGCCGGGAAAAATCGTGGATTACAATAGAAAAATGCGAGGATGAAATGTAATATGGTTAAACTTAGAAAAGTAAAGGACTAGTTGTTAAAACTGGAAAAGAAAAGGGCAAGATATTCTAGTAAAAAATATAAATTTATAACTTAAAATATTGCAACATTATGAATTTTTTTTAAATTTAATTTATAGCATTATATAATCAATTCTTAATGCTGCAATATTTTAAGTTATAAATTTATATTTTTTACTAGAATATCTTGTCCTTTTCATTTCCAGTTTTAACAACTACTCCTTTATTTTTCCATGTTTAAGCTTAACCATATTACTTTTCATGCTCGCATTTTTCTATTGTTATTATGAATATTTAGTCAAGGTTTACTTGTAGGGAAATGCCAGATTGTCCTGACAAACCATGTACAAGAGATTCCAGACACTCAAGCATAGTATTTAGTAGGTATTCAAGTTCTAGTTGTGAAATTTGAAAATTTGACAAAACAATTCATTATTATGCAAACAGCAGATGAGAGTTTGCTCTTCAGTATTAAGTTTTATGCTAAAAAAGATCAATTAGAATATTTAAATGGAGTTGAGTACATGCGTTGCATGGGGAGAAATGATATGAGAACGATACAGTGTGTGATAAGTCTTAAAAGACAGGCTTTGCTCTGATGACCTTGGAGGAAGATCGGACAGGCAGGGTTTCTCAATGTTTTTATCTTCATGAAACATTTCCAATAAAAGTGATGTTCCGAGGAACCCCAAGATAAGAAATTATTTTAGAATCTTATTTTTTTTTCGCCTTCATAATGCAAGCAATAGTTTTCTTTTTTCCACGGAACTCTAGTTGGGAAACTATGGTATAAAGATATGTATGTAGAACAGAAGACTTAGATGGTATGTTCACATTGAAAGAATAGGAGTTTTTGGGGGTTATTAGATATGGCACAATCACAACACACTGGGTCTTGCTAGATCACCGAAGCAATGAGGAGCCTGACCAGTACCAGATGGGTGACTATTTGGGAAGGTTAGGCGCTGTATGTAAATTTCAAGGTTGGTATCTGGGGGCGCGTATAATTCAAGGGGAGGGGGAGATACAACCTCGAATCAAGATGGAAAACAACGGAAAACTACAGTCTTTACTTGTCTTCCCAAGATTACCATAGCTCTACAATTTGGAGAGCCGTGGTCACCAATGCTGTTAAAAAAGCAAGGCCACTGCATGCAGATAGTAAAACAGTTTAGGTAGGAAATTTAGCTCACAGAGGAAAGTCAAGACAAACATGGGCCAAAGTGATAAGGATGGAATTGGGAAAGAAGGTTAATAAAGACCTGGTCAGAGATAGGATAGTTTGAAAGTTAATTCCTTAAAACTATCCAATGCATGTGAGTGTTAAACGGATGTTAAACCAATGATTGGTTGTTAGTTTTTATGGCGTATCAATCATCTCAAAGTCATTTTATGCAGAAATCATGCATGTTTTTGCTTACATTTGATCTGTACATTAATCTGAAGTTCCAAAGATTTTTTGGAATATATAATACTTGGTCTCCTCAAGTTGTCACCCATTTAGTATTGGCCAGGGTTAAGGTCACTTAACTTTGGTAATCTTACAATAATTGGTCTGTCAATGGGATTATACCCAGGATACAGATTTTGTATATGATTGGTTTTTAGACTGATTTAATTTGTACATCTACCTTTTAAAAATCATAATTTATGTTTGACTCATAGATGAAGCTCTCAAAATTCTGACCACTCCTAGTTCAAACTGACTCGGGAGTAGTGGTAAATTTACTTTTTCCAAAGCTCTCAAATTGGGACCTTCCTACTGGATGCAGTTTTGCATTATATTTAATGTTGGGAGGATTAATTTGAAAAAAAATAAAATAAAATAAAATAAAAATCAGTATTGTTTGGGGTATTGGAATTGGAAAAATCGTGCCTATTTTCCAATACTAAAAATGATTTTTTTTTTTTTTTTTTAATTTTTAAAAATGTAATCTTTCATTGCTGGTAGTAATGATAAAATAAATATTGATTGATACTGAGGTACTAGCAAAACCAAATTCTATAACTCACCATCCAAAAGTGTATTTTTTAAGTTTCCAAAAATGTATGCACATATTACATGGGTTTTAACAGTAATCGGAAAATAAAAAAACTAAAAACAACTCTAGCTAAATATTTAGAGATTTTAAAAGAATCAGAATCAGGAATTTAGAACGGAATTGGTAATTGTGTTAGACAATAACATGGTTAAAAGTTAAATTAGTTATTATCTATCTATATCTATCTATCTAGTGATATTGTTAAAATAGTTTATATTGGGAATTATTAATGTTTACATCAATTAGCTAAGTTAAAAATAAACAAAATAACCTTCAACAGTTGCATATGTGACAGAGGTCACATGTTAGGATACATGTGCTTTTGATGATAACGTAATGGAACTGACAGGTCAAGAAGATTGAATGGAGGAGTTTGAGTTTGGTCACAAAAGTGAACAGACATGATTCAAGCCAGGAAGCGGGGCCGTAAGGAACAAGCATGTAGACACGTAGGCAGACTCCTTGTGAAGACCACCGAGACAGCTGAAATAAATTTATATTTTAAAAATATAAAGTGCTGTTTTGTCGTTTCACAAAAGAAAAAACAGGTGTCTCAATCGGTAATGGTGTTGGTCGTTGCATGGTCCATCACAGAGCCCAGCAGCGAAAGAAGAACTCTGGATAAAGAAAAGGTATGAAGCATCTATATATTCTTCTTTTGATACCTTTATGTAAATATGAACTGTAATATATGGCCATGTGATAACCTCTCTTATACCACATGACTCAGTTTCTATGTCGATATCATCGAATAATCAGAGATAGAGTAGCTGATAGGGTTGGGAATTAGTAGAGGAGAAAAAAATAGGGGAACAAAGGGTTGAGAAAGACTTGGGGGTAGTGTGGTTGGTTAGAGGCAAATATTTTGTTCAGGAATGTCTGAAACCATTTAGTGCTATGTCTGGGAGAAGATATTTAAAGAATCAATAGGAAATAGATTTGCATGTAGGCAGAAAGAATATAATCAAAAATACATGTCAATATATTGAAGGGGGGGGGCAAGTAGTTGTCTTCACCCAGTTTTTATTAATTATTCTTAGGAAAATAAATAAACAATCACATCTTTTCAAGAGTAACATTAAAAGAAATATTTTTTAATATTTTTTTTAAATTATTAAAAAAAAAAAATAGCAGGATGTGTGGAAATTCCACAGAATAAGAAATATATTTAATCAACAAATACGTTTGGACAAAAGGTGATATTTTTCTGGATTAACACAAAAATTTTGTTTTTTTGACAGAAAAACATGCAGCAAATACAAATTTTTAATGTTTCTATAAAAATAATGTCCATTGTATTTTAAATATAAAACTGACCCAAATGAAATAAATTGATAGGTACTAATAAATATTCAGAAAGTAATATTGTGCTACATAGTTCAATACAAATAATAAAATCATATTGTAAGAAACAATCTTTAATTTACTCCTTCAGTCCAGCAGAAAAATGTTTTTCTTTTGTGCTCAGTTTCTTTTGAATGTTCCCTTTTATTTAACGTTTCACTAGCTTCTTTCTTTGATGAAGAACCACTGCACATTGAAATTACTAGTTCTTTTATCATGCAATTATAATAATGATCATATATTATTATATTCGAAAATGAGGCTACATCAAAGGGAGGTAACTCATTCTTATCCAGGGTTGCCAGATTGACCTTTTTAAAACCAAAATTTGTGAATTTGGCCTTTTTTTCCCTCAAAAAAAAAAAAAAAAAAAAAAAATGTAACATATAAACTAAGGGAACTAGCAGAATATTAAATAGATAAGGAATAAGTTTTAACTCGATCAACAAACAGAAGACAATTTGTAAAAGAAAGAAAAAAAAGATTTGAAAGGTTAATGAATACATGTTCAAGCTGTTAAAATGTTGCCATTTACTAGCCTCCCCACGAGGGTAGAGTTGGACACAGGGTCGGCTTTTAAAGTGGGGAAAATCCAGCTCTCCAAAAAGGGACACTCTTGATCGGAGCAAAAAGAAAAATTGTCCCAGTCATGAAGGATTTCTCCTACACTAATCGAGAACAAAAAAAGTGAAGCGTAAAAGTGACTCAAGTTTTGGCTTTAGCTAGCAAACGACGCATGTTAGGTGTCAGAGAGAAAATGAAGGAATATTTAAATAAAATGATCAGTTTATTTACCAATTCTGAAGAGAAATGAAAGGTTAAGAGATAAAGAGAGGGGGAAAATGGTATCAAGAGCAATACGGAGACATACACACAAGCGGATAGAGATAAAGACCAATATATATTTAGACACGCACACACATACATGCGAATACAGATTAAGACTGATATATTTTATTTTTACTTGGGAGTCACCACTTATCAAGGCCCAAAAGCCACTCAAGAGTAAGGGTTAATGACTGTAAGTAGGTAGTGTAGTAATTGTTAATGGTGTAAATTGAGAACAATTTGATTATTTATGGGGACGGTTCAACAAGAACTTGTTTACATTGGATTTGAAGGCTACCATGTTGTATTCAACCGGGAAGCAGGATAGCGGAACAATGTTTCACAGGCAGGTAGTTCTGGAAAAGAAGCTTTGTTCATGGAATCTGCGTTTAGATTTAGGCATAGATAAAGAGTGAGGGGAAATCGTTTATAATGGTTGTGACTAGTTGAGTGCTTTTTTTTGTGAAAGTTTGGCAAGTGGGGACCATAGACTGGAGTCCGTCAAGCTTTATATATATATATATTTGTTCACTGGTTTGGGGAAAGAATTCCATCAAAGCATTCGATTACAAAGAAAAAATTGCAATATAAGAAATTAATATTTATTTATTAAAAACTGTATAGAAGGTCAGAAAACATTGGTACCATCGGTTTCAAGCCTAACATAAGGGGGACCAGTTAATGGTAAATAATGTTAGGCTCTCGTCAGCCATATTGTTTAGACAGATATATATATATATATATATATATATATATATATATATATATATATATATATACACACACACATGGAAATTGAGAGAGAGACACACATACACTGTACGTTGGAAAAGAAACTCACACACAAAAAGAGAAAATAGCACTGATATTGGCCAAATCAACAATAACGGAAGATAGTGCAATCATCAATCATAAAATGGCTCATTTTTAACGAGAGGGTAAAAATGTCTTCATGATAACAATTCAATAATGATCAATTCAAGAATCTTGATTGATTAATTGATAAAAATATCTTTGCCAAACGTAGCCATGATCAAAACTAACGGGAACACCTTCAAAGAAGAGAAATAATGTCTATGTTGCAAGCGAAATGATTTCGTAATATTTTTACAGTCCATTTGAACATCTACGGTTGTTCTCTCTATTAGATAAATTAGCATAATTCAACCTTTTCTGAAGAGTTCTGCTTTAGATTGAAATGCAACAAACCCTTATATATATATATATATATATATATATATATATATATATATATATCTCCAAATTGATTTTTCTAAATTATCATTCATGTAACTAGAAATGAACGAATATTTTAAAAATGCGATTATGTCATAAAAAGTTGTTTTCACCGATTTATTTTGCGCCATATCAACCAGTAAAAATATAATAAACTAGTTGGCACTTAT
This sequence comes from Euprymna scolopes, assembly GCF_053919585.1. Lineage (NCBI taxonomy): Eukaryota > Metazoa > Mollusca > Cephalopoda > Sepiida > Sepiolidae > Euprymna > Euprymna scolopes. The sequence goes on from NC_136507.1 coordinate 97,021,171, forward strand.
AACCTGGCACTTATAAATTATTTTTTGTACTTTTACTTATTATAAACTAGCCTGGGTGCCCGGCGTTGCCCGGGTGCTGGGAGGTGTGCACTGAGTAAAAACAAAAAAGTGGTAGTAGGTAGGCAGGCTCGAACCTGTACCACGAAGGAGGAAAAGAACATGGAAAAAAAAAACAAAAAAAAAAACGTGACGTCTTTGCTGTTACACCCATCGCCAAACTGGAAGTGATGTAGGTTTAAATAAAGGCTAGATAATTGAAAAGAGGGGATAACTTTTGAAAATATCGGCAAAAAAGTGACCCCTCCCTGTGCAAAAGTGCCCAGTTGAGGGTGAAGGAATTAATGTTTTTAGCTACTTTTTCGATATTTGTCTTGTCATCCGAAGGGTCGAGCTTCAAAATAATAATGATCTCGTGAAAATCCGTTGCCTCTGTCGAAAGTTTTAGGCAGACATACATACGCTTAAACAGATAGGTGAGGTTTATATTATAGACTGGGGGGGGGGGCCCGGCGTTGCCCGGATGTTTTTCGGTGTGTGTGCTCGGGCGGGGTGTTAATCTCAAAACATAAGAACATAAGAATAAGCGAAGTAAATATTTTAAAACTTAAAAAAAAAAAAAAAAAAAAAAAAATTCGAAGAAAAACACAAAAAAACTAACGTAACGTGATGTTAAAAAAAGAAAACGCGAAAATGAAAACAGAAAAACGAACGTTAAAACTTCTTTAAAAAATCTGAAAAAAAAAAAAATGGCTTAAATAACCCCGGGGTGTGTGTGGTCGGGCGAGAGGGTGGGGGTGGGTGTTAAAAAAACAGAAAAACAAACGTTAAAAAATCTGGAAAACACCTGAAAAATGGCTTAAATAACCCTGCTTCAATATTAAAATTTTAAAAATTGAAAAATAAAAAAGACATCCCACACCACGATTCGAACCCAAAACCTTTAGATAATGAGGCTGCGCTCTAAACAACTGAGCTAAGACGACATCGCCGAAATTGTGTCGCTTTTTCAAATCTTTAAAGTAAATCCGGTTAAGACGTCATTAGCGCATGCGTAGACCCGAATTCGTCATGAGAGGACAGTTTTTGCTGCTTTTTAAAGTTAAATATCATGGTATTGATTGATCATTAAATTAATTGAACCAATCACTATCCATAAAATTGCTGGATGTGAAAAGCTTTAAAACCATTTAATCCTTTAATATATAAATATTTTAAATATTTCCAAGGGAAATATTTTTTGTTGATTGTAATTAAAGAAACAAAGTAATCACACAAAATATTTCCTTACACAGAACAGGTATTTTCAAAAATAGACTGAGGGGAAAGGAAATATATTCATGTCAATCAATTCTCTATCTATATAAGAGCCAGGTACGTCCAAGGATGGAATACTGTTGTCACATCTGGGCAGGAGCTGCTAGAAAGGACTTGTCCTGCCTTGATAGAGTTCAAAATAGACTTCGTAGCCTCGTAGGAGATGTCCTTTTCTCCTCCTTGCAACCTCTATCTCACAGAAGAGATGTTGCGAGTTTGTCTCTGATGTATCGTTATTTTCATGGAAAGTGTTCAACTGAGCTTCAATCTATGGTCCCCCCTCGCCAAACTTTCACAAGAAACACACGTCTAGCTGTAAACACTATCAATAATTTCCCCCACTCTTTATCTGTGCCTAAACCTAAACGTAGATTCCATGAACAAAGCTTCTTTCTTAGAACTGCACGCCTGTGGAATTGTCTTCCGTTTTCCTGCTTTCCGGCTGACTACAATATGGTTGTGTTCAAGTCTAAAGTAAATAAGTTCTTGATGAGCCGTTCCATATAAGTTATTAAATTTACCAAATTTTCATTACTAATGATTACTATATTGACCAATTTCTACTGTACACTCTTTAACCCTTATCCTTGAGTGGCCTCTGGGCCTTGATAATGTGGTGATGCCTTTGTAAAAAAAAAAAAAAAAAAAAAAAAAAAATTAGCTACTTTGAATCAAGTATCGACGTTAGATAGGTTGCTATTTATAAGGGGGGGGATTTTTTTTTTTTTTTTTTTTTTTTTTATTCTGCCCGAATGAATAAGAGGGGATTTGCAGATTGCTTTGGTATGATGAGTGAAATCATGCCTTCATCATCTGAAAGTTTCATTTCTCTGTTACAGATATTGATAGTGTGAGAGTATAAAAAAGTAAGTCATGTCATGGAAGAGATGCATCATTGAATTCATGTTAAAAGTTCATTGAGAATAGTGGTAACTCTGCAGAAAAATAAATTCTGGAGCACAAAAGGTGGCTTATTTTAATAGTAACAGTCCTGTCTTCATAGTTTTTCAACTTTTTTTTAGTTAAAAAAAACAGGAGGATTTACTCTTGGAAAAACTCATTACTATGACGTTAAAAAATCCACAAAATTACTTTCTATATTTGATGAAAAATAATTGAAAGGAGATTAATTTTCTTACACTTGGCCGTAGTTGCACAATTTCAATCTACAAATTGCCATTCAAAAAAAAAAAAAAAAAAAAAATTTTTTTAAATAAATAAAATAAGGATACTGACAAAATCATCAAATCCCTGTAAGGAACCGACAATTTCTTTGTCATTCTTCATAATGATATGAATCCGTGAACCAATACATTTGTCAACCAATTCTGAAAAAAAAAAAAAAGAAAAAAAAAAAAATTATAGATCAAATGATAAAAATTGATAATTGTATCACAATTTCCATATTTTAATTCTTTTTGTTTGTTAAAACATTTTATATAGGGTGATTAAACAGACGAACTTTAAAATAAATCACACAAAAATATTTTTATTATACAAATATGTAGTCAATTCCAAAGATTAATTTTTGGTATTTATAATTTAAATACAATTTCTGGCATGTGGGCTTGCATGTAAATGGCATAATCTAGAGGTCCAAGTTTTACAAACTCTTTGCATTAAATTCAACTGTATTTCAGCAATAATGTAGTGAATGTTGTCTTCTAGGTGGTCTATTGTGTCTGGCTTATCAGTATAGACCTGGAACTACACATATTCCCAGAGAAAATAATCTAATTGGATTTAATAGCAAGAACGAAGTAGCCAGTTAACAGGTCCATTTTGAGAAATTATTCTTGCATCCAATGTTCCTCTCAGTAAATTGATTGCATCATTTGCAAACACTGTTCGGGTGTCAGTGTCTTGATGATGAATTGCTAAACCAAGCTGAACTCAAAACAACCGATAGTTGCCAACAATTAAAGAAAATAAATAAAGTTGTCAATTTAAAGCTCCCCGCTACTAAAGAAAAAAAAAAACAAAAACAAAAAAAACTATATTATTTGAATTATTAAGACATCTTGAATATTATTCTCACATTTTAGGATAATGGAACATCCAACTTTTTTTCAGATACATTTTTATAAACTAAAATATTTATCAAACTTGGGAATCTATACAAAATTTCCAAGTTCAACAAGATTCACGTGAAGAGGATAAAAAAATGTACACAGGAAGACATGAAAACAAATTAATGAAGGTCTGATTTTATGTAGGAAAATGTGGTTTCATCACAAACAAAACAAAACGTATTTATAAAAGCCGAACAACAATTGTGCTAATGATGTTGGAAAAGTTTGAATATGATGCAATATAGGAAACATTTTTAATGCAATGAGTAGCAGGCACAGTATACGAGTGTAAGGAGTTCTTTGCCTCCCTCTATTAATGACCCAGAAAAAACAATACCAAACGGAACTGAATATAAAAATAGAAAAATTAGAAATATAAATTGCTTTTCTTCAGAACATGGATTAAACTATGGCAAAACAAAATAACAAAAGAAATGTTTTTAGCAATCTTTTGTTAAGTTGTTCTGGTTAATGAAATAAGGAGAAATCTAACTTTACCTTATACATAAAAAAGACAGAGGAGGATGTGTGTCTTGTATTAAATAGAGAGAGAACATCAGGAGAGAGAGAGAGAGAGAACATAAGGGGAGAGAGAGAGAGAGAGAACATAAGGGGAGAGAGAGAGAGAGAGAACATAAGGGGAGAGAGAGAGAGAGAGAACATAAGGGGAGAGAGAGAGAGAGAGAACATAAGGGGAGAGAGAGAGAGAGAGAGAGAACATAAGGGGAGAGAGAGAGAGAGAGAGAGAACATAAGGGGAGAGAGAGAGAGAGAGAGAACATAAGGGGAGAGAGAGAGAGAGAGAGAACATAAGGGGAGAGAGAGAGAGAGAGAGAACATAAGGGGAGAGAGAGAGAGAGAACATCAGGGGAGAGAGAGAGAGAGAACATCAGGGGAGAGAGAGAGAGAGAGAACATCAGGGGAGAGAGAGAGAGAACATCAGGGGAGAGAGAGAGAGAGAACATCAGGGGAGAGAGAGAGAGAGAGAACATCAGGGGAGAGAGAGAGAGAGAGAACATCAGGGGAGAGAGAGAGAGAGAGAGAACATCAGGGGAGAGAGAGAGAGAGAGAACATCAGGGGAGAGAGAGAGAGAGAGAACATCAGGGGAGAGAGAGAGAGAGAGAACATCAGGGGAGAGAGAGAGAGAGAACATCAGGGGAGAGAGAGAGAGAGAGAACATCAGGGGAGAGAGAGAGAGAGAGAACATCAGGGGAGAGAGAGAGAGAGAGAACATCAGGGGAGAGAGAGAGAGAGAGAACATCAGGGGAGAGAGAGAGAGAGAACATCAGGGGGGAGAGAGAGAGAACATCAGGGGGGAGAGAGAGAGAGAACATCAGGGGGGAGAGAGAGAGAGAACATCAGGGGGGAGAGAGAGAGAGAACATCAGGGGGGAGAGAGAGAACATCAGGGGGGAGAGAGAGAACATCAGGGGGGAGAGAGAGAACATCAGGGGGGAGAGAGAGAACATCAGGGGGGAGAGAGAGAACATCAGGGGGGAGAGAGAGAACATCAGGGGGGAGAGAGAGAGAGAGAACATCAGGGGGGAGAGAGAGAGAGAACATCAGGGGAGAGAGAGAGAGAGAGAGAACATCAGGGGAGAGAGAGAGAGAGAGAACATCAGGGGAGAGAGAGAGAGAGAACATCAGGGGAGAGAGAGAGAGAGAACATCAGGGGAGAGAGAGAGAGAGAGAGAACATCAGGGGAGAGAGAGAGAGAGAGAGAACATCAGGGGAGAGAGAGAGAGAGAGAACATCAGGGGAGAGAGAGAGAGAGAGAACATCAGGGGAGAGAGAGAGAGAGAGAGAGAGAACATCAGGGGAGAGAGAGAACATCAGGGGAGAGAGAGAGAGAGAGAACATCAGGGGAGAGAGAGAGAGAGAGAACATCAGGGGAGGGAGAGAGAGAGAGAGAGAACATCAGGGGAGAGAGAGAGAGAGAGAACATCAGGGGAGAGAGAGAGAGAGAGAACATCAGGGGAGAGAGAGAGAGAGAGAACATCAGGGGAGAGAGAGAGAGAGAGAACATCAGGGGAGAGAGAGAGAGAGAGAACATCAGGGGAGAGAGAGAGAGAGAACATCAGGGGAGAGAGAGAGAGAGAACATCAGGGGAGAGAGAGAGAACATCAGGGGAGAGAGAGAGAACATCAGGGGAGAGAGAGAGAGAGAGAACATCAGGGGGGAGAGAGAGAGAGAGAGAGAACATCAGGGGAGAGAGAGAGAGAGAGAGAACATCAGGGGAGAGAGAGAGAGAGAGAACATCAGGGGAGAGAGAGAGAGAGAGAACATCAGGGGAGAGAGAGAGAGAGAGAACATCAGGGGAGAGAGAGAGAGAGAGAACATCAGGGGAGAGAGAGAGAGAGAGAACATCAGGAGAGAGAGAGAGAGAGAGAGAACATCAGGGGAGAGAGAGAGAGAGAGAGAACATCAGGGGAGAGAGAGAGAGAGAGAGAACATCAGGGGAGAGAGAGAGAGAGAGAGAACATCAGGGGAGAGAGAGAGAGAGAGAACATCAGGGGGGAGAGAGAGAGAGAGAACATCAGGGGGGAGAGAGAGAGAACATCAGGGGAGAGAGAGAGAGAACATCAGGGGAGAGAGAGAGAAAGAGAAAACGAGGAGAGAGAGAGAGAAAGAGAAAACGAGGAGAGAGAGAGAGAGAAAGAGAAAACGAGGAGAGAGAGAGAGAAAGAGAAAACGAGGAGAGAGAGAGAGAAAGAGAAAACGAGGAGAGAGAGAGAGAAAGAGAAAACGAGGAGAGAGAGAGAGAAAGAGAAAACGAGGAGAGAGAGAGAGAAAGAGAAAACGAGGAGAGAGAGAGAGAAAGAGAAAACGAGGAGAGAGAGAGAGAAAGAGAAAACGAGGAGAGAGAGAGAGCAAGAGAAAACGAGGAGAGAGAGAGAGAGCAAGAGAAAACGAGGAGAGAGAGAGAGAGCAAGAGAAAACGAGGAGAGAGAGAGAGAGCAAGAGAAAACGAGGAGAGAGAGAGAGAGCAAGAGAAAACGAGGAGAGAGAGAGAGAGCAAGAGAAAACGAGGAGAGAGAGAGAGAGCAAGAGAAAACGAGGAGAGAGAGAGAGAGCAAGAGAAAACGAGGAGAGAGAGAGAGAGCAAGAGAAAACGAGGAGAGAGAGAGAGAGCAAGAGAAAACGAGGAGAGAGAGAGAGAGCAAGAGAAAACGAGGAGAGAGAGAGAGAGCAAGAGAAAACGAGGAGAGAGAGAGAGAGCAAGAGAAAACGAGGAGAGAGAGAGAGAGCAAGAGAAAACGAGGAGAGAGAGAGAGAGCAAGAGAAAACGAGGAGAGAGAGAGAGAAAGAGAAAACGAGGAGAGAGAGAGAGAAAGAGAAAACGAGGAGAGAGAGAGAGAAAGAGAAAACGAGGAGAGAGAGAGAAAGAGAAAACGAGGAGAGAGAGAGAGAAAGAGAAAACGAGGAGAGAGAGAGAGAAAGAGAAAACGAGGAGAGAGAGAGAGAAAGAGAAAACGAGGAGAGAGAGAGAAAGAGAAAACGAGGAGAGAGAGAGAAAAAGAGAAAACGAGGAGAGAGAGAGAGAAAGAGAAAACGAGGAGAGAGAGAGAAAGAGAAAACGAGGAGAGAGAGAGAGAGAAAGAGAAAACGAGGAGAAAGAGAGCAAGAGAAAACGAGGAGAGAGAGAGAGAAAGAGAAAACGAGGAGAGAGAGAGAGAGCAAGAGAAAACGAGGAGAGAGAGAGAGAGCAAGAGAAAACGAGGAGAGAGAGAGAGAGCAAGAGAAAACGAGGAGAGAGAGAGAGCAAGAGAAAACGAGGAGAGAGAGAGAGAAAGAGAAAACGAGGAGAGAGAGAGAGAAAGAGAAAACGAGGAGAGAGAGAGAGAAAGAGAAAACGAGGAGAGAGAGAGAGAAAGAGAAAACGAGGAGAGAGAGAGAGAAAGAGAAAACGAGGAGAGAGAGAGAGAAAGAGAAAACGAGGAGAGAGAGAGAAAGAGAAAACGAGGAGAGAGAGAGAAAGAGAAAACGAGGAGAGAGAGAGAAAGAGAAAACGAGGAGAGAGAGAGAGAAAGAGAAAACGAGGAGAGAGAGAGAGAAAGAGAAAACGAGGAGAGAGAGAGAAAGAGAAAACGAGGAGAGAGAGAGAAAGAGAAAACGAGGAGAGAGAGAGAAAGAGAAAACGAGGAGAGAGAGAGAAAGAGAAAACGAGGAGAGAGAGAGAAAGAGAAAACGAGGAGAGAGAGAGAAAGAGAAAACGAGGAGAGAGAGAGAAAGAGAAAACGAGGAGAGAGAGAGAAAGAGAAAACGAGGAGAGAGAGAGAAAGAGAAAACGAGGAGAGAGAGAGAAAGAGAAAACGAGGAGAGAGAGAGAAAGAGAAAACGAGAAGAGAGAGAGAAAGAGAAAACGAGGAGAGAGAGAGAAAGAGAAAACGAGGAGAGAGAGAGAAAGAGAAAACGAGGAGAGAGAGAGAAAGAGAAAACGAGGAGAGAGAGAGAAAGAGAAAACGAGGAGAGAGAGAGAAAGAGAAAACGAGGAGAGAGAGAGAAAGAGAAAACGAGGAGAGAGAGAGAAAGAGAAAACGAGGAGAGAGAGAGAAAGAGAAAACGAGGAGAGAGAGAGAAAGAAAAAACGAGGAGAGAGAGAGAAAGAGAAAACGAGGAGAGAGAGAGAAAGAGAAAACGAGGAGAGAGAGAGAAAGAGAAAACGAGGAGAGAGAGAGAAAGAGAAAACGAGGAGAGAGAGAAAGAAAACGAGGAGAGAGAGAATGAAAACGAGGAGAGAGAGAAAGAAAACGAGGAGAGAGAGAATGAAAACGAGGAGAGAGAGAAAGAAAACGAGGAGAGAGAGAATGAAAACGAGGAGAGAGAGAAAGAAAACGAGGAGAGAGAGAAAGAAAACGAGGAGAGAGAGAAAGAGAAAATGAGGAGAGAGAGAAAGAGAAAATGAGGAGAGAGAGAAAGAGAAAATGAGGAGAGAGAGAAAGAGAAAATGAGGAGAAAGAGAAAGAGAAAATTGGGAGAGAGAGAAAGAGAAAATTGGGAGAGAGAGAAAGAGAAAATGAGGAGAGAGAGAAAGAAAATGAGAGAGAGAAAGAAAATGAGAGAGAGAAAGAGAAAATGAGGAGAAAGAGAAAATGAGGAGAGAGAGAAAATGAGGAGAGAGAGAAAATGAGGAGAGAGAGAAAATGAGGAGAGAGAGAAAATGAGGAGAGAGAGAAAGAAAATGAGGAGAGAGAGAAAGAAAATGAGGAGAGAGAGAAAGAAAATGAGGAGAGAGAGAAAGAAAATGAGGAGAGAGAGAAAGAAAATGAGGAGAGAGAGAAAGAAAATGAGGAGAGAGAGAATGAAAATGAGGAGAGAGAGAATGAAAATGAGGAGAGAGAGAAAGAAAATGAGGAGAGAGAGAAAGAAAATGAGGAGAGAGAGAAAGAAAATGAGGAGAGAGAGAAAGAAAATGAGGAGAGAGAGAAAGAAAATGAGGAGAGAGAGAAAGAAAATGAGGAGAGAGAGAAAGAAAATGAGGAGAGAGAGAAAGAAAATGAGGAGAGAGAGAAAGAAAATGAGGAGAGAGAGAAAGAAAATGAGGAGAGAGAAAGAAAATGAGGAGAGAGAAAGAAAATGAGGAGAGAGAGAAAGAAAATGAGGAGAGAGAGAGAAAGAAAACGGAGAAAAGAGAAAGAAAACGGAGAGAAGAAGAGAGAAACAAGAAAGAGAGAAACAAGAAAGAGAGAAACAAGAAAGAGAGAAAAAACCAAAAAAGATCGAAAGGCAAGAGAGATCGAGAGACAAGAGAAAGAAAAAAAGAAAATGAAACAAAAAAAAACGACAACGAAAAAGAAAAAAGGAAAGGAAAGAAACAACAAAGAAAAAGGAAAGCGGAAAACAAAGAAAAAAGACAAAGAAAAAAAACTCTGTAAAAGTCAACACTTAAGGTAGAGATCTTTAAAGAAGTATTAAAAGCATTCCATCCTCATTACTTGTCCAACCGAAAGAATAGTCTGCAGCCTATAATGCTCATGCAAAATCTTGAGTCATTCGGTAAAAGAAGGGCAGGAATCCACGAAATTTTGAGTCATTCGTTCTGTATCGAAATCACAATTCAAGTTAAGACGATGACACAAGAATGAGAAAGCCATAGAAATTACTGCAATTCAGCAGACCATCTTTATTGTTGCCGCCAGTTTCAAAAATAGTTCGATGATACGCAAGTATTAAAAGTTCTGCTCCCGTTTCTCATTCTTTTCATTTTCAAATGTTCTTTTCCTATATTTTTGTCGATGGTCTGCAATTCCTTCAAAAGGCGACTGAAGTTAAAAATATTTATTTACTTTTTATAATGTTGACCCCCCCCCCAAAAAAAAAAACAATGAAATGGGGATTGTTCTTCGTGTTAATAAAGTATGATTGGATAAATACAACCAACTAAATAATGTATGTGTGGTGCAATTTTACAGTATTTATTTTAAGAGAGTATGAACAAAAGCAAATGTGAGAGACACGAAGAGCACATATGCAGAGAGAGAAAAGGAGACTGAAACGGAGAGAGAGAGACTGAAACAGAGAGGAAGATGAAGAGAGAGAGAGACTGAAACAGAGAGGCAGATGAAGAGAGAGAGAGACTGAAACAGAGAGGCAGATGAAGAGAGAGAGAGACTGAAACAGAGAGGCAGATGAAGATAGAGGGAGACTGAAACAGAGAGGCAGATGAAGAGAGAGAGAGAATGAAACGGAGAGAGATGGCTAGACAGAAAGTGAGAGAGATGGCTAGACAGAAAGTGAGAGAGATGGCTAGACAGAAAGAGAGAGAGATGGCTAGACAGAAAGAGAGAGAGATGGCTAGACAGAAAGAGAGAGAGATGGCTAGACAGAAAGAGAGAGAGATGGCTAGACAGAAAGAGAGAGAGATGGCTAGACAGAAAGAGAGAGAGATGGCTAGACAGAAAGAGAGAGAGATGGCTAGACAGAAAGAGAGAGAGAGATGGCTAGACAGAAAGAGAGAGAGATGGCTAGACAGAAAGAGAGAGAGATGGCTAGACAGAAAGAGAGAGAGATGGCTAGACAGAAAGAGAGAGATGGCTAGACAGAAAGAGAGAGATGGCTAGACAGAAAGAGAGAGATGGCTAGACAGAAAGAGAGAGATGGCTAGACAGAAAGAGAGAGATGGCTAGACAGAAAGAGAGAGATGGCTAGACAGAAAGAGAGAGATGGCTAGACAGAAAGAGAGAGATGGCTAGACAGAAAGAGAGAGATGGCTAGACAGAAAGAGAGAGATGGCTAGACAGAAAGAGAGGGGGAGAGAGAGATGGCTAGACAGAAAGAGAGGGGGAGAGAGAGATGGCTAGACAGAAAGAGAGGGGGAGAGAGAGATGGCTAGACAGAAAGAGAGGGGGAGAGAGAGATGGCTAGACAGAAAGAGAGGGGGAGAGAGAGATGGCTAGACAGAAAGAGAGGGGGAGAGAGAGATGGCTTGACAGAAAGAGAGGGGGAGAGAGAGATGGCTTGACAGAAAGAGAGAGGGAGAGAGAGATGGCTTGACAGAAAGAGAGAGGGAGAGAGAGATGGCTTGACAGAAAGAGAGAGGGAGAGAGAGATTGCTAGACAGAAAGAGAGAGGGGGAGAGAGATGGCTAGACAGAAAGAGAGAGGGAGAGAGAGATGGCTAGACAGAAAGAGAGAGGGAGAGAGAGATGGCTAGACAGAAAGAGAGAGGGAGAGAGAGATGGCTAGACAGAAAGAGAGAGGGAGAGAGAGATGGCTAGACAGAAAGAGAGGGGGAGAGAGAGATAGCTAGACAGAAAGAGAGGGGGAGAGAGAGATGGCTAGACAGAAAGAGAGGGGGAGAGAGAGATGGCTAGACAGAAAGAGAGGGGGAGAGAGAGATGGCTAGACAGAAAGAGAGAGGGATAGAGAGATGGCTAGACAGAAAGAGAGAGGGAGAGAGATGGCTCGACAGAAAGACAGAGTGCGTTTTAGGCCTTCATAAGTAATTACGGTTCAAAAAAATGAGAAAAAACATTACCGGATCTATATAATTTTTTTCTTTTTGTTTATGTCTTTATTCCCATTAACCAAATGTTATTGCAGTTTCTATAAAAATGTTCATCATATTGTCCAACTTTCAACATTAATTTCTTCCCGATATATTCCAGAGTTTTACGGAAAATCGTTTAATACAAATTTTCAATTCGAACGTGTTCGATAGAAATCGGTAAATTCGAATGCTTAAAAGTCGCTGAACCTCTTTACGCCATTTCAAGTGGTTCCATTAACACGTTTGTTACGAGTGCTGCCAAAACTTGACTTCTTAACCATAAAACGTTACTTAAGTGTTAAAATGCATTTAAGAAAAAAATAAAATAAATGTTTTATTTATTTTTTTTTTTTTTTAATCTTTGTTCGTTTTTAAATTACTGAAATGCAACGTTGGTCAGGAGCAACAATTTCAAACTTGAATTTTAGAGGGAAATTTTTATCACTTTATTTTATTTATTATTTTTTTTCTTAATTATTTGGTTTTAGCAAGCATGTCTGGCATTGTTCAGGCGAAGAGTGATAACATAAAATAAAAAGTTGCAATTCAGGATGACCCACCCCACCATGCTTTTCCCAAACTGAAAGAATTTTTAAATCCAATTTCGAGTTTCATTAACATTCACTCCTCTCCCTCTTTATCTCACACATAACCGCCAATTTTCCCCTCCTGCATTCGTCGTGTAATCAGCAGTACAATGCACTTTGCTTGCTTATTTGGCATTTCTGATATCCAATTCATAATTTTAAGGGTTTAATATATAGTCATATATATATATATATATATATATTACACACACACACACACACACACACACACACACACACACACACACACACACAATTAAAAATGTGAAACAAAAAAGAAAATAAAAAAACAGATTCCCGGTCAACACAGATGGGGTTCAGCTAGTGGTATATAAATTGGCTTAAGTAGTGAAAAAACAACGGAGACACTGCTAAACAATGTTCCCATTTTCTAAAATTTAAATTTCGGGGGGGGGGGCCAAAACATATATTAAATGCAAAAATCAAATAAAAATTAATTAAAAAAAAACGCAAATACAAACAAAACAAAAACAAAACAAAAACAAATATAAAAACAAAAATTACAAAAACAATTACAAAAAAGTAATTGCAAAAAAAAAAAAGAAAAATAACATTGCATATAAATGAAACACAAAAACGATATAACGCAATTTGATTTTTCTCATGAAGATCAAACAACGTCTCAAATTTTAATTTTAAAAAATCTGTAGCAATCATTATTTGAGCCCTGCTCAGTTAACATTGAGTGTTTAAAAAATGGCATTTTGAAAAAAGAAAAAGAAAAAAAAAATGAAAGTTCACATATATAGGAAGTGTGAATTTGAGACGGTTTCCTTTTATTTGTTTAAAATTTAACGAACAGTACGAAATCCTGGCTATATAAAGATAGCAAACAGGTCGGTTTGATTAAGTTGAAATTAGGAGCACACGCTTTTTAACCCGACGAATACAAGACTTACATTGTAACGCTTTCGATTCATTAGATCAAAATGGAAACCTTGACAACTAAAATAAATGATTTTACACTGAAAACCTACAAAAACTAAAAAGACAAGATGAAAAACGGAAACGCACAAAAGGGCAATGTGTAAAAAACACAAGGACAGAAGATCCTACATTTCTCCGTGTTGCATTTTATTTCAGTCGAAGTTCTCAAATCAAGTTGGCCCCCTTTTTTTTGGAGGGGGGGGGGGGAAGGGTTAATCAACACTTGATCTTTAAATGAGATTTCTACATATTCGAATATTTCATTGAAGTTCACCTTTACCTCTAAAACACTAAGTTAATAAAAGGTAAGACCACAATTTTCCTCTTGCCAACTGACCATTTAAATATGTTATAAGTGGCCTATATAGTAGTCTATATATACAGTGTTATTGTGGTCTCTTGGTCTTGCCTCTTGGACAAGAATTTATCTAGTCTGGTGGGGTATCCAGCTTTGTGCTGTGTTTTTTTTTGTTTTTTTTTTTTTACTTGGGAGTAACTACTTAGCAAGGACTGAAGGCCACTCGAGAATAAGGGTCAATGAATGTAAGGTATTAGTTTAGTAATCGTTAATGGTGTAAATTGGACAGAATTTGATTATTTATGGGGAAGGCTCAACAAGAATTTGTTTACATTAGATTTGAAGGCTACTATGTTGTATTCAACAGGGAAGCAGGCGAGCGGAATAGTGTTTCACAAACGAGCAGTTCAGGGAAAGAAGCTTTGTTCATGGAATCTGCGTTTAGATTTAGACATAGCAAGAGAGTGAGGGGATCATATATAGTAGTTGTAACTAGTTGAGTGTTTTTTTGTGAAAGTTTGAGTTAAAAAGGTACACACACAACTTTAATGTCTACTGGACACTATCCTGAAATATCTACGTTCTCTCTTCATAGGGATTTGTTAAGACAACTTGGTGTGAGGATATTTTTCCCCATGAATAAATCCTGACTAAATACTTAAAATAACATTTCGTATTTGAAGCCCAAATAAGATCTCGGTAGTATAGCTAACCTACACTGGCTCATACAAGGTATGGTATACTGTCTTCAAGTCATCTTGCTTATAGTAATAGCACTTAACTGGATACTCCACCAGATTAGATGAATTCTAGTACCGGAATCCAGTAAGACCTTAAGAAACCAAAGAAAGACATACTTTGACGTAGTTCCTATTTACAATGCCTCCCCACAGGGCAGAGTTAGACACCAGGGTCGTTTTTTAACGTGGAGAAAAGGAACAAAAATAAAAATTGTCTCAGTCGTGAAGGATTTCTCCTCCACTGACAGAAGAAATTGAAGTGCAGCATCTGAAGAGCAGATACTACACTTTGAGGTATTTATTTGCTCCCCCACTGAGCAAATTAGGCACAAGGCCGATTTTTAAAGTGAGGAGCGAAGGGGAAATGGGGACCAACTCCCCGGGGAGTAGGGGAGCTGGATAGTGACAATTGGTATGAAGGGTTGCCCCTACATTGACCAAGGTCTTAGATGTGGGGGCAACCCCACATATGGTCTTTGCTTGCAGTATCTGCCGGAACAGATACTACACTTTGATCTTGTTCCGAAGGCCAAGTTACGTAGTTAATTGGTCAACAAGTGCAAGGAAAACTCATAGCACTGATGCCCTCTTGATGTAAATAACCTCCGACTAACTCGACAAGCAACAAAATCTTATATCTTTACTATAGAAATACCTGATGCTGGAGAAATATATACGGTAGAATCACATTGACACAACAGTTTCCATTAGATTACCAAAGTTAAGCAACGTTGAGCCTGGTCAGTACAAATTTGGGAATGCCAGCCACTGTATGTAGGAGCATGTCAACACCTCCCTGCAAGAGTTGCAAAAATCTAACATAATCATCTCCCTTAACGGACACATACGCACATGCGACTGGGGACCGCTTGTGAATTTCATACTCCCATTGAACTTCCTCTTTCAGAGGAAACTGATTAAACCCACAGAGGGTTAATGCCGTTTCACACACACACACACACACACACACACACACACACACGTTCATCCATAGTATTGGAAAAAAAAAAACAACGCTAGGGTTTAGAAATGGACGCTTCATTTCCTTTGCAACACATGCTATCTTCTCTGGTTACTCAGTTCCTCTTTACTGGGCTGGCTTCCCCTGATTAAACTGTCTTTTCCTCCTAGCACTTTGATACTGTAGAGTTCCACAATTATTGAGGATAGTGAAGAGTTATAGTCCTTGCATCCATTAATATATTAACACATGCCAGAGAAGGTCTTTACCCTAATAGCTTCTTTTTCTTGAACTGCTAGACTTTGGAATTCCCTCCCCATTTTCAGCTTCCCTAACTATTATTATGTGGAAGTTTAAAAGGTAACGCAGACATCTCACTCAACTTCATACTTAGAGTCCCTAAAGGCATGATCCCTAATCTACAATAGCCTTTTACATTTCAGCAGCAATGTGTGTGGTTTGGAATGAATATAAGACACAAAAAAATCTTTAACTACATTATCCGTTATTACCTTGTCTTACCATGAGAAACGCAAGAATACTATGAACAATTTTAAGAATGAGTAACGTTATTTTTAAATTTTCCTTCTCTTAGATTAGTTTCCCTATAAAAGCTTGAGATTCTAGAGGACATCTATTTCTCCATGTTGAAGCGGGGGATGGGAATGAATTCGTATACATACCTTTGTGCGTGTAAAATTGTCTAACGTTACAATTGCAGCGATGAGATAGAAGTTGAAGCTTGGTTGGCAGGGAGTGATTTTTTTTAGATTGGAGATTCATTTTGTGGATCTTGTGAGAGACTAGTGGTAGATGCACCAGCCCGTATGTGGCAACAATGTTCCATGTATAGACGAATGGTGGCAGTAGATAAAATACTTTCAGATATATAAGTATTTTTCTAGCATGGATGAGGGAGCCTACCTTTTTTCTTTTTTACAGCAGCTTTGGCAGTGTCTTCTATATACTTGTTCCTATTCATATTACATGTAGATGTTAGGCAGACATTGTGCAACACTTGCTTTACTATAAAAGGTATCCATCATCTCTCGAGACGGAAGGCGACCATAGAAAGCTATTTAATATTATCTTCAATCCAATCCAGACGATATCAGCAGACTTTATTTATAGTATTACAATAAAATCTCGAACAGGATACAGTCTCCAAACAGATTGACTGAAATAGAATAATTGTCTTGCTCGGGGAGGACAGCTTAGCAGGACTTCCATGAGAGTAAGTATATAAGTCGCAAAAGTAAATAATCTTATTAGCCCCATATATGAGCCAGACATAAAAGAAAACATGTCTTACATTAATCCTTTGGATTTTGATACATAATCCAATACCTATATATAAAGTTAAGTATGTCTATATGTTCATACTATGTATGTATATATTTCTATGTATAGGATTCATTCCTAAACTAATGAATTTATGTATTAGGGAATTCTAGGTAAAATGGTGAGCCACATAAGCTCAGTATCTTTTCTGTAGAACTCAACCTCAACCCCATCTCTAAAATAAATGAGATTTAAAAATAAATAAATGTAAAAAATTTTTAATTTTTTTTTTTTTTTTAAACTTGCTTTCACCCCAAACAAGGCGCATTGCTACTTATGCGTGAGAGACTACTAATCTGGATTATGCCTACAGGGGACTATGTGTGAAATTCGGCAGTAAGATGTTTGTTTATCTTACATTTAAACTTTTGTATGTTAGTACAGTCAGGGAAACAAGAAACAGGGAGGGGATTCCAAAATCTATTAGTATGAGGGAAGAAACTATTCCGGCATCTCGGAACCTCAATAGTGAAGATGTGGGATCTTACTGCTTGTCAGGAGTATGTACGTCGAGAGGGCACAAATGCTATATTTTCATCAGAACACATTCCATTAAAGTACTTGCAAAACAAACACAAGGATACAATACTGCAGTGATGAGACAGGGGTTGGAGCTTGACCGATAGTATGGGACCTATTAGATTAGAGAATTGCTTTGCATCAAATTTTTTAAGATTTTATTATGTGATCCAATTTTAAGCACATGTATCAATAATATGCAAATTAAACTCCTCAATTAATGAGCTGCTTATCATTTATGGGATGTATTTTCAGTAACATGGTGAGTAATGTGAGCATTATTTTTTTGGAAAAGGTACCTTTTCAGAATGTGCTTCCAAAATCGCATCGTACCTCTCAAAAAAAATTAAAATATGCGGTTATGATTTCATACTAAATAGATAACGTTTCGTTAGTCATGATATCAAACATAAATTATGTTTAATCACATACGGGATGAATAGAGTACATAGATCATTATGTATGGTTTTATAACTTTGCCAGTCAGGCTTAGGGTTAGTGATAAAAAATTTAGTTAACTGCCTTAAAATTTTAAAATGATCGCAAAAATGTTAAATGCATATTTAACCCAACCTTCACTCTTAATTCTAATTTTTATGGTGTGTTCATGCATAATCACTAGGGCTATGACGAGAGAATATTCTTTTTATTATTTTGACTCGAGTATATATAAGTTAATATCTTATATTTTTAGATAGAGTGATGTGGTTCTCGATTGATTAACTGTGTCTGTGTCGGATATATACTCGAGAGTCAAAACAACGATAAGAATATTCTCTTATGATATCCCTAATGATCACATACTTTTTTATTTTTTTTTATTTTACAAGTTTTTAAGTGTTTTCCTTTTATGTATCATATCCAAGATTTTGATAAACTCCTTGTGAGATTTTCCTCTATATTTTTCACTTGCGCAAAAACTGAAAAAAAAAAAAAAAAAAACATTATTTCAGAGGTTATATTCTATGACCAGACAAGGATCAGGACGATGCCAGCGCCATTAAAAAATTATCCTGAGAGCTGGAGAGTCAAAACTAAATCTGAATGGGATTCCTAACCCGTAGTCAATCTAATGATCTAGCCTTATATTTTACCTATTTACTATGCCTCCCCACGGGACAGAGTTAGACACCAGGGTCGTTTTTTTTAACGTGGAGAAAAGGTACAAAAATAAAAATTGTCTCAGTCGTGAAGGATTTCTCCTCCGCCGAAAGAGAAGAAATGGAAGTGCAGCATCTGAAGAACAGATACTACACTTTGATCTTGACCACTTCTAATAAATACATTGTGTTGGTTTCAAGAGAAAAAAGTTAAAATATCCTTTTTAGAATCAGAAATAAGGCTGAAATTTTTCTGATTTCGATACCAATACCTTAAAAAGGTTTAATTTTACCAATTTTTGCTAATCGTCCCAACATTAATAGATAGCAACTCACACACGAGCACAAAGAAACTTTTTAACATTAATCTTCATATACATGTATGGAAAGAATTGGTTGTGAAGACAATAATTGATTAAAGGCTTAGACCAACTCAGTGTGATACTCTTAATACGAAATGAATCTATTGCAGGATTAGAAGCAGATTTCAGATTAAATAGAATTCCGATATTTGGTTCGAAGATATTTATATCAATCCATTTTCTATCAAACTAATCAATAAAACAAAACAAAAAAAAAAAACATTAATATATTTTACAACTAACGTAATATCTTATCGTTCTGTCTGACATAAAATTCACAAAAAAGCAAAAACAATACAGACGCTGGTATTTACTTCCCTCCCATTGCAGATAGAGGTGACACAAGATTGGAAGGTGGGGAGAGTTAAGCTAGCGCTCCTAGGAGCAATATGGCCTTGAGTAACCTCAGGTTAGGGCACTTTCAGCAGTAAGCAATAAACTTCACCCAAAAGAGAGGAAGCAAGTACTAGGACGGTGGACCCCTCAAAACAAATGCCTCAGCCCAACAAATAAAAGGCCATCAAAATGACAGCTTCTGCCAGACTGATTAAAGAGATCAGAACCATTTATTAATATGATGTCAGTGATTGCAACCCAATGCCAAATGAATGGCACAGGTAGATATCCACAACGTTTCGATGTAGCTAATTAATGATTTGATGCGTTACAAGATGGAGAAACTTGAGCATCAGCATACCTCAGTGATTGCAATAGCAACAATCCGTGACTGTAAATTTCAACTGGTCACCAATTCATCTGGCTTTAATCTATTTCTGAACATATTCTGGCCTTAAAAGCCGGTAATAACCAAACCATAAACAGTTGTACAATTAACAAAAAAAAAAAAAAAATGTACAATAACAAATGTATGTTACCAAAGTATGTCATGATTCTGCGGCCATAACTGTCAGGAATCATGGTATTCAGTTACTTCCCATCGTTGGAAGATGCGACAAGTCAGAAGGTGGGGAGAGTCAAGCTAGCTCCCCTAAAAGAGAAACACTTTAGCCTCTTTAAAATTGCTAGGGCAGCTCCGTCGGCATACTCTGGTCGGGGCGCCCCAAATAGAAGTAAGGTCTGAGGTGGAGGATGAACTTTCTAGGATTACTCAAGACGAATGCCTCAGCCCCACAGGCCACTGAAATGACCTAGCTTCTACCGAATTGATAAGAACCGCATCAAATGATGTCAAATGAATGGCGTGGGTCGATATACACAATGTTTAGATGTAGCTATATCTATTTTCCCTGGATTAATCCATTATTTCTGAAATTAGGAGATCAGTTTATCGCCTAACAAAACATGAACAAATATCTGACATGTGTCAGCGACTGCAACCGATACCAAATGAATGGTATGGGTTGATACAGTGTATGTGCTTAATTAGAGACGGAAAGATGTATTTTAGTTTTCAGATTTTTTTGATTTTTTTTTTTAAATGGTGAAGCATTAAGTAACAATTCTAAATAACACTCATCTGGAGGTTGAAGGTTCAATTCTCACTACAGGCGATACTAAGAATAAACCAAAAATTATTTAACGGTTCTGTTTTATCATGATTGACTGAACGAGAAAAATCCTTGTCAATTAAATGAATTACCCTCCCTCCAGTCATAGCTGATGGAATGAAAATAAGCTACTCTCCATGGATCAAATGAATGGTTCAACTCAAAATTCCATTAGTTGAAACACTGTGAGAATAACATCCACAATGAGAGTAGTCGGAATGTCTTGAATATAGATTTTTTTCTAGAAACCGTATTATTTCATGGTTTTGTGATATAAAAACAATGTGTAAAAAAAGTCAGAATAAATTTGTTATATTTTTATATTTTACACAACTATCTGCAAAAAAAAAAAAAAAAAGGGGGGGGGGTAGGGTTATATTATAGCACAGTTCTATTTAACCTGGAACTACCTGTCACACTTAATTACCAGACATTATCTTTTAATGCAAGAAAATCTTGACTTCTATTTCACAGGCAATGAAAATAATCAGCTGACCATGATGTGAACGTACAATCCCTTTACAAATGAAAAACTGATTTTTTTTTTTTTTTTTTTTTTACAAAGGAGTCACCACTTATCAAGACCCGGAGACCACTCGAGGATAAGGGTTAATGGGTATACATTATAGCGTAGTAATCATAAGTAGTAGAAATTTTGTAAATTGGATTTCTTAGGGGGGACGGTTCATCAAGAACTTGTTTATATTGGACTTGAAGACAATCAAATTTTAGTCAGTTGGAAAGCAGGCAAATGAAAGAGTTCCACAGGCGTGCAGTTCTAAGAAAGAAGCTTTGTTCATGGAATCTATGTTTAGATTTAGGCACAGATAAATAGTGTGGGAAATTATTGATAGTGGTTTTTGGCTAGACGAGTGCTTTTCGCAAAAGTTTGGCGAGGGGGAGATGATAGATTGCAGCTTAGACGAGCACTTGCCATGAAAATAATGATAAAGCAGAGACAGATTTGAAAACATTCCTTTTTTTTTATTGCCTTTTTCTTATATGAAGAAGTTATATCTTATACGAAAACACAACATAGATTTTTAAAAATAAAAAGATTTTCCAGTCATTTTCATACTATAATGTAGATTTATTAAAAATAAAATTATCAATCAAGCCCTAGTACTTAAACTAGTTTTCTCATTTGGCAGAATTAACTAGTTCTTAGATTTACTGCATATGTAAATAAAATTATTTCTCTCACAGTGGTCCAGGATGTTGAACTGAAATTATTCAGGCCCTAAGTTAAAATCGTTTGACTAGCAGTACAATTATATAAGCCACACTGATGATTGTGAAGATAAAATGTGTCATGGTCATGGTTGCAGCATTAACCCTAGGTCAGTTGATTCAACTCTTTCCAACAAGTTCACCACGTCCCGAACATTAGTCGACCAGGCACGGCGATCTGATTCTGTTAGGAGTGCAAGCTAGTCGCAGTTCCAGCAACAGATCCCGTAAAGATAAGGGCCCAGAATCAGTTCAGCATCTTGTTTCAATGTCCTGAACCAGATTTATGTTGGCCACTACAACATTTTTTTTTTTCAGCTAAGTGGTGATGCTGGGTCAATGACTTCACAAAGTCACCTTGGGATCAATAAAGGGCATGATTGAATCAACGAAAGGGTCTGGCAAGAAGAGATTTTTGGAGAGAGTGTACCTTGCAGCGAGTGTGAATAGTATTGTTAGGGAAGAACTGTTGCAAAATAGACATGGAGGATGCGGTGTAGGCAGTGATGGTCAAATACCTCCAGTTTGCATAGATCACTTGCCTACATAGGACAAGTCTTGCAGACTAGGGCCTGGTAGATTCTGACTATGGTGTTCAGCCTTATTCAATTTAGAAACCAGAGCTGCGATCAGAGTCAAGAGAATGCGATGAAAGCATGGAGATGATGCAGTTAAAGATGTCTCCCTTCCCTTATCCTGTTGCGGTGATGAAGGAGCCATCGATGAGCTGACAAGAACCTGCAGAAATCGTGCACTGGGTTTTGTTATAGATGAATCCAGTGCAACAGAAGTATAGCATTTAAAGGGTGTAAATCAGTGCTTGAAAGGGGCAGCTTCAGAACTAGCATGACAAAGAGAAAACCTATATTCTGATGCTAAAGAGATGATCTGTTCCACAAAGAAATTACTCATGCAGCTTGGAACTGGCTCAAACTACATCAAATGCAAAACATACAATAAGTGATGTCGCAAAAAGTGCACTAATCTACTATTGCTGTGGGTAGCGGATGCAGATAATTTGATTTGCAGCATCTGTTAAATTCTGCCTCCCATGGAGAGAAGAGTTGTTGTAGATGTTGAAAAAGAGTCAATAAATTCACCTACCTAATAGTGATGAGACGATTCCGATTCTTTATAAATCTCTAAATATTTAACTATTGTCCCAATTACCATAAAAACATGTTAAATGTGCAGATATTTTCTTGAACATAAAAATACAATTGCGGAGGATGATCTATAGATTTTAGTTTTACCAGGCGTTTAAAATCAATAAACATGTATTATTTTATTACTATTATTACCAACCGTGGAGGACTGTATTTTAAACAAAATCAAATTAAAAAAAAAAAAAAAAAAGAAGATAATTAAAGGAATCGTTTTTGGCATTGGAAATTAGACAAGTTTTTCCGATTCCAATATCTCAAAAAATTGCCTATTTTCCTGATCTCTGGAATTTTTTTTTTTTTTCTTTTTTTTTTTTACAAAGATTAAACATGATATGAGTAAAAAAAAAAAATAAATAACAGAAATTTTACAGGAAAACTCTGGTTCATTTACATACAAATCAATATGCCTATTGTCAATCACATCTACCTGATCCACTTATATTTGACCAACCAAGAGCGATTAAATGTTATTCCCCCCCCCCATTGTAGATTGGTCTACGCTGTTTGTTTTACTTTAAAATTTTGAATTTCTAGTAACGTGTATACAAGAGTTATGTTCCTTTATTATGAAACTACCCAATGTTAATATGGAAAATATCAAATAGTTTTGTGATAAAATGGTACGTAATTCTTGTATCTACAATAATAGGATGCAGTTTCAGAACAATGTATTTTAATTTTATTTTCAATATTTAGAAATAATTTATGTTACTTTTATCAATACTTAAAAAATAATTTAATAGTATTTACTATGATCTTATTTTTAATATTGTAACACAAATTTTTACTGGGCATAAAGATTACGTTTTTCAAGGCATTTTTAAGACATTTTCTATTTTCAAGCTAATAATAGAAATAAGAACTTTTCAAGGCAAAAATCAAAATTCAAAGACTTTTTCAAGCTTGTGCAAACCCTAATAGAAAAATTCCGAAGTGCAAAAAGTTGCTCGTTTTAATAGTAACACTCTCGTCTTTGTAGTTACTTTTGAAGTAAAAAAAAAAAAAAATTTTTTAAATAAAAGGTATTACTTTTGGAATGACCTTTGTATATAGCTGTTTTAGGGGGGTGGGGGAAGATTTAGGAAGTAAACACCAACCAGAAAATAGTATTTTCGATAATCTTTGACCAAGAGAATAAGCATAAACAAAGATAAGTATAAATGTATTCAGAGAGAGAGAGAGAGAGGGGAGGGAGGATGTAGACCATAATATTCTTATCAATGAAGTGTAAATAATGAAGATTATATATTGAGATCACATGAAGTTATAGATCCAGCAACTACAATGTGTTGCAGTTCACAATGTCCCTACATAGATTGGGAGTGTATATTGATTTGCGCAACATACATTGGCTTTATTGCAGATTATTCCACTTTCTCTATGGGCAGTATGCTTTGCATGTCTTGCTATAGTATGTCAAGATAGGGTGTACAAAAAAAAAAAAAAAAAAAACTACGGCAATTAAGCTACAGAGACTTCTGCATTTCATCCCCTATAGGGAATTGGTTGGTTGTTTTTGTTTTACGGCATATCAACCTTTTTCAGGTTATTTAATGCCGAATCTAATTATTTTGAAGAACGATTTTTAATGAAGTATATTTTCTTTTCTAAAGTCAGATTCTATTTAACTCATAGTTGGGACCCTAACAGGTACTACCACTCCGGGTCAGAGTGGACCTGGGAGCAATGGCAATTAAAGGGTGGCTCCACATTCCCGCAAGGCCAGGGAATTGTCCTACAGGAGGACATGTGAAGACCTCTGTGTAGCTTAATTGCCATATATATTTTCATAATTTACTACCTAGCTCTACTCACATATTCAGCACCATGTAAATATTGAAAATCGATACATAAAATATTGCATCTCCTTATACCATTTTAAGTAGATACATGAAATATGTTTACCTCAGTTGGTAGAGCACCAGATGCTGTCGACCATTGGAATCTTGGTTTGGAATTCATTTGCTATCGTGACACTGATGAATTGTAGAGACAACAAAACGTGTCTGGATGGATGGAAATATATATGAGAGAGAGAGAGGTAAAAAAAAAAAAAAAAAAAAAAAAAAAAGGAACAAACAAAGTTGTGTGTTCATCAACGTTTCGTCTTTATTGCAAGACTTCCTCTAGATGAATGAAATTAAAACAAAACACCAGTATAAATATTTGAGAATAGATTTTTGATGTAATAAAATTTATGACTCCTCGTTTCATTTGAGAAATGAAAGAAATCGTTGGAACTATAATATATATATATATTATATATATATATATATATATATATATATATATATATATATATATTGAAAAGGGGAATTTTTTCCCCGAAATATAATGGATATTGTCACAGACATAAGACATTTTTTCAAGAAAACTTAATATTTTTATTTTATGGCTGTTCATTGCCAGTGGAAGAACTTTATCGAGATAAGGATATTTCTTTAGGAATCTTTTACTTCGGTCGACTGTTGAATGGCCATCGACAGCAAAGAGGGAGGAGATAGGGTAAAGGAAATGTGTAAGTGTGCTCCCATATAATGCCGCCTTCCCTTCGCATATTTTTAATGGTAGCCATTTCGGACGCCCATAAATAAATGATTTTTACTATTGTTAGATTCTCACCTGGTGGAGAGGGTATCACGTACTTCTTTTTTGGGCGATTACATTCACATGTTTTTATCTGTTCTTTTATTTTTTAAATTGTTGGGGGGGGGGGAGTATCGACGTTACCCACAATGAAAATAATTAATATCCTAGTATAGTAGGTGTGTTCAAAACGGAACTTTATGTCGACCCGAGGAATGCCAGGTACCCATGCTAGTATATATACATACACACACACTACCCTATGATTTCCACTTGGTGTTAAAGCAATACTCTTCTATAAAAAGAGTATTTTCAGTTACCAGTGTGATAAAAAATTCTAATGAATAGCTTTGTTTTTTTTTTTTAATAGAAATCACTCTAGACAAGGTATGAAACCACTTGATATAAGGAGCTAAAAAAAAATTAAAAATCAATTACTTCAAATGATAAGTGTTAGATGAAATAGATTCTGACTTAGAAAACAGCAATTCTTTCCTCATACACAATTTCCATCACTGTTGTTAGCAATTTTATTTACCTCAGTAGCGCATTGGATGCTGAAAGTTAAATCTCACTTTCGAATCTCATTACATCTCGTCACACTGATAAGTTGTAGGAGTTTATGAATATATTTATTTATAAAAGAAATAAAGGATTAATGGTCATTAGCCTTCAAAACTTGATTCATCAATGTTGAAATTCTAAAATTACCATCTTAGTTCCTTCTGCTATTAAGATGCCTGGGCCACTAGCATCCTTTCTTTAATTCTCTTTCGCCCGCCTCCACATGGCTCTGCATGAAAAGAGGCTTTTGTATGCTATCATAAGTGTTTCTTGAAATGCATTCCATGCAAAAACTGGTTTACTCTCTCCCCCAAGTACTCTTACTTTTAATAAAGATTCACAAATTTCAAGTTTATTTTTATGTGTGAATTTATGGACAATACTTGCGTTGTTGTTGCTCACGTGAATTTTCCTAATTTGTGAGAAAAATATTGGCAGATGGTACTGGTGGTGTGACCAATGTAGTTTGTGACCAATTTAAATTTATTAAAAACCCACTGCTTCTCATGGAAAATTTCATTGGTATACCATATTAGTGTGGCATATATATATATATATATATATATATATATATATATATATATACACACACACACACACACTGTGGGGGGGGGGGGCTTTGCCCGGTCATAAAATATGTTTAAATATGATATTTTAATTTGTACAGATTTCGTATATCATTATGGAGTCATGATTTCAAAAGTTAAAAAAAAAAATTTTTTTTTAAATGCTAGAATCGAAACCGAAAGCAAATCTGTAGCATTCAAAGCTGTTGACGTTACCACTGTACCAACATGACACGCATACGCACTGATTAAAAATAAACTAAGATGAATGTACAAAATGTATAACGATTTTTTCAATTTTTGCCCCTTTTAAAAAAACTTCAAAACTATTTTAACCGGCAAAAGACCCATAAAAAATCCAATCATTTGAGGGCCCTAGCGCCACTCTGTGACTTAGTTTCAGAAGAGATAGAGTTTGAAAATATAGACAGACATAGTGAGTTTTATAAATTCATAAATTAGATAGATATGTATATATATATATATATATATATATATATATATACTAGCAAAAGTACCAGTCCTTGACTGGGTTCAAAAACAGCCTACAGAAAATGGACTCTGATTTATGAAAGTATGATAGGTTATGAAAAGGAAGGGTTGTAAAGAGATAGCTTCGAATTTGGGGGTATCAAAACCAAAGCAAAATATGATCAAAGTAAAAATAAAATAGATAAACCCCATAATTTATTATACCATACCTGTTCACACTGAAACACTTATAACAATATTCTGTGGATCTATATTAAAAAAAACCTTGTTAAACTTTGTGACATATTTCCATTCTATGGAGGTCAGGTGTGAACGAACACCCCATAATTTTATTATACCATATTTCTTCAAACTGAAACATAATTATCAAAGTATACTTACGCAGATAGATTTGAAAAGCCTTTATTAAAGTTTGTGCCTATTTCCATTCTATGGAAGCCAGGCGCGAACGCAGACCCCACAATTTTATTATACCATCCCTATTTAAGTTAAAACATACTTATCAAAGTATTATTATGTACATCTATATCAAAAACACTTGTTAACGATTTTTAAAAAATTTTTTAATTTGATACTTTGTGGACCAGGCGCGTACGCAGACCCCACAATTTTAATGAATCATCATTATGCCAGATCAAACATACCCATTCCTGTGTCTCGATACATCTTCTATCATTATATGTGATCAGTTTTCTATAATAGCCAACCATATAGGAGCCTATTCGTGACCAGACACATACACAGACGTTCAGCTTATATATATATACACACACACACACAAGTTGGTTTTGCACAGTTTAGCTACTACCACTATCACTTACTCTTTATCACTGCCTAAAATAAACAAATTCCATAAGCAAAGTTTCTTTCCTAGAGTTGCCCGTCTGTGGAGCAGAACACCAGAACTGCTTCCCAGCTGACTTTAACATGGTTATTTTCAAGTCCAATACAAACAAATTCTTATTGAGCTATTACTTAAAAAATAATAAAATCCTACAAATTTTCACCATTACCAATCATCACTGACAGTGCAGGACCCCATAGTAAAAAGGAAAAAAAAAAAAAAAAGAGGGGTGTTCACTATTTGAAATACTCAAAACCAAAATTTTAAACAAATATTTTATTTATAGATTTGGTGTAAACAGGAAATAAAAACAATATTTTGGTAATTTTGATATAAACCTATATATCTTTTAAATTAGACCATAAAGAAAACAAAGAAATCACTTTACTTGAACGATGATGTGGGAGTCTTCTTTTTTTTTTTAACTTATAATTTCACTTGTTTCGCCATTTTTCTAGCTAGTTCGTTTAATTTATCTCCCTTGAAAATTACTCAAAGATTTGTGTCCAGCTTTTATTATCAAATCACTTCAATTAATTAATGTTAATATAAATAAAACTATTGCATACACACATATATATAAAAAATAGGAAAATAAAATTACAAATAAATAACACCAAATACTAATTTATTCTGAACTGTCTAAAAAAATAAGTATGCAAATTAAACATGCAAAGAGTTGTTTTTAGATATTTCATCTCTATATTTATAATATTTCTATGATATAATCATGTGAGACTGCCAAAGTTAAGCAACATTGAGCCTGGTCAGTACCAGATGGGTGACCATTTGGGAATACAAACGTACTTGGCTTTTATACAGATAGAGAATTGCATCAGTAGTGAGATGTCTTTTGGAGCGGTAGAAGGATCCCACCATTTTCCCAGCATCCTTGGCAACAGACCTGATGAAACCATCATAACATAGGTTATGCAGCGAAATACTGCTGTAAAAAAATTTTTTAGCCATCTATTTTGGTTGCCCAGTAAACAAGTGTGGTGGAAGTGGGATTGTCAAGTTTGCATTTCAAAAACTATGAAAAGTAAGAATTTTAGATTATGGTTTCACATAAAAAAAATTATTCGTCAAAGCAAAAAGGTCGGTTTTTGCGCCTATACCATTTGTTTCAGAAAAAAGCAGTCGAGCACAATAAGCCAAAAAAGGTCCTCTTTTAACTATGGATATCACATAAATGGTTACCATTCCACTAGACTTAATGCTTTCCTGTAATTGTCTCATCCTGCATCAGTGTCATTAATCAAGAAATCTTCCATGTATGAACAATAACTGCCGCCACCGCATTTTGTGTTGCCAACAGACTGACCATTTCCCAACTGGCATTCTCTGCCAAAATCACAGCCGTCCGTCATATTAAAGTACTATTCTTAATGGTTTGGATATGCAGATTGTCATCCAGAAGGGGAATTAATTTGCAATGTAATCCTCTCCCTCCTTGAATAATACAAGTATATGCAAGGGGCATTCCAAAAGTAATGACTCCTATTTTTATCTATTCTACCTGAATGGATCAGAGAGGATATCCAATTGCATTGTTATGATGACTGAACTCATGGATTTATGACCTGAAAGTTTCATTTCTGTTACAGATATTGACGATGAAAGACTAAGAAAACAACCCCCTGTCATGGACATATGTCAGAAGCAGAGATGCATCATTGAATTGCTGGCAAACATGCATTAAGAATGATGATGACTATGTAAAAAAAAATAAATAATGGAGCACAAAAGGCAGATCATTGTAATGGTACCACTCCTGTTTTTGTAGCTTTTCAGCTTTTTGAATGGGGGAAAAATGTTTTTTGACCCTGTTAGCAGCCCCCTTTTTTAGGATGAAAACCGATTAAAAAGTTTTCCATGTGTCTGAATATCCTATATACAAAGACAATGAAAAGGGTTCAAATAGCAAATGAAACCACTAAGATATGAGAATATCAATTAATATTTTAATTTGTTATTACGACCTGTTTAGATCTGATTTTATTTTAGCAATACAAAACCTACACTATTATTAATACAAAGTGTCTGCGAAAAGAATTGTGTGCCTTGACAGAGATTGAAAACAGAAGAGAGAGAAAAAAAAAAAAAGATGGCAGCTTCGTAAGATGTGATTTGGATTTCTACCAAGTCTTATGTTTTGTTTTCGTCCAAAAAAGATGTGTTCAAATCACGCGGAGATCATCCTTTATTATTTCCCAGTCCTGCTGTTTCCTTGCTACCACAAAACATTGAGTGATCCGTGAGAAGATAGACCGCAAAAAACAAATTAAAAAATACTGACATTTATAATATTGAAATATATTATGAGAACTATTAATTTATACTTTCCCCTCTCGACTACAACTACAAAACAATTTTACAATTTTCAAATGAACAGAAGTTAATCATTTTGAAACAATCTGTTAAAAAAAAGTCTTCCTTATGTACACATGTAGCAGTGGTAATACTTAAAAGTGTGAGGGTGAAAACTCCTCCAACTTCCTGTTTGTATGACTAATATTTTTTTTAAAATATCAATCGAGACTAAATATTAAAATTGAAGAAAGCAAGTCAAAATAAAATAACTTTCTTTTGGCACAACTATGGCTTTGAAGAATGTCATAGAGCTTCGTCGGCATCTAACCACCGAGTTGAGCTTTGGCGGTTATCATAAAGAACTCACTTTTCATATATATATATAAACTAAACTTGCGAAATACAAATTAATACTTAAAATTGTTGACAGCTGCCTGAAAAGTTTTATGTAACAACATATACCATAGTGAGAGTTTTTAGGCAGCAATCTAGAATTCTACAAAATGCAGATATCTCATTGTATACAACACACAGGTCGAACATGTACACTTACATGGCTGTGAAACATGGTCATTGACAAAATGTCAAAACGACACAATCCTGGTTGCAGCACATTCGATAAGAAAAATTGCTCTTCTCACTCTACTGGCCTCCATGAAAAATTATGTCACACAATGACGGCTCTAAAGGTATGACCACATCGCACATGGTCGATAATCCAAAGTCACATTTAAGCCATGGAGTGGAGAAACACATAAGCGTAAGCATAAGATAAGTTTGGAAAATAAAAATAATATAAGGGGAGTTCCAAAAGTAATGGCTCCTATTTTTTTTTATTTTACCTAAATGGATCAGAAGCAACAGCAAATTTCATTGTAAGGATGACTGAATGCATACATTCATAACCTGAAAGTTTCATCTCTCTATTGCAGATATTGATGGTGAGAGATTAAGAAAGAAACCCCTGTCATGAACGTGTGTCAGAAGCAGAGATACATCACTGAATTCCTGGCAAAAGTGCATTGAGAATGGTGGTGACAATGTAGAAAAAAATAGGAGGCATTACTTTCAGAATACACATCATAATATAAAATAAAATGCATTAAATTATAAAGCATAGTTTAAAAAATTTCGATCAGATTTCATTATAAACTCAAGTCTACTCTTAAATTATCTTTTGCAATTCCATGGATAGATTTAGACAGTGGCAAAAGGCAAAGTGATGTGCAGACTCAAATTCATTGGTATAGTTCCTTGAAAAACAGAGCCATTTAAAGGCAATCCCCCCCCCCTGGTCACAATGCATCTATCTCTCCGACCAAATCACAAACAACACCATCCATAAAAAACGCAACATAACCAGTATCAGAGACTTTTCTTAAAAGGAGACTTTGTTGGTTTGGTCACATTCTTTGATGTTCAGAGGAAGAATTTATCCACAAATTGGTAGGCCAATTGCACTTGCCAGCTGGAAGAAGCGCAAGAGCAGCCAACTTAAGACTTGGACAAGAACAGTAAGGACAAACATGAAGCTAGTGGTTGGCCTCTGCATTTTCGGTGTTCATTGCTTTAATCAGAAATGGCTGAAATACGCCAATCAGAGTCTGGATCACATAAACGCAAGATCCAATGGACTCATTTCAAGCTGGCTACATTCACCCTACGTGAATGGCATTATAGTTACATAGTCATGTTCCGAAGAGAGAAAAAGAGTTTGTTTGTTTTTTTCTTCTTAACCACAAAACTTTTATTCTTAAAGTTTGTGTCATCAGTGAAACCTAATTTTTTTTAGTTTTATGCCGATTTTCAAGAATGTGAAATTTTACATTATAATCATATTCAGTTTAACGTATTTTTTACATGTAAGCATGCGTTGGATGGAAAAGTTTAAAAATGTGTTTATTCAAAAAAAAAAAAAAAAAAAAAAATTTTTTTTAAAGAAATGGAATTGAAATACTTGTTTTTGTTAACACAAACAAATGTTCTAAAAAAGGAAAAAAGATAAACTAGAATCAAATATTGATTTTGTAAGGAGAAATCTATTAATCAAAAAAAAAAATTCAAGAATCAGACTAGCTTTACTTTATTATATAGAAGAAGTGTTTTAGATTATAGTTAAAACCATTGATGAGTCAAAAATCCAAGACTTTTGAAAAAGTGAATGAAAGTCGGTAAATCAACGTCAGAGATGTGAAAAAGCCAAGTCAGAAGTTAGTAATTTTTGCAGTAGTTTTATTTTTATTTTGTTTAAATAAACAATTTCTGAATCATATTTTTCTCTTGTTCACTCTACACTTCTCGTTATAACCTATTACTCGACATAGATAGCCGCTTTAGACAGTAATTAAAAATATTCACTCCAACCAGCAATCAATAAGTGGAAAGCGAAGACAGTCGTTAGATAAAATGAAATTCTTGTTTGCATCTTTGCCTTTAACTTTAATGAAGAGAGGAAAATCCTCAAAGAAAATATCAGTAGAAATTTCTTGCGAGAGGAAGCAATTTTTTTCTCTGAACACTTGAAAATTATTGCTCAAGAGGCTGACCGTCTCGAATGTCGTGTTCATCATTAATTGTAGTTAATGACGCACTGCATATGCATAGACAAAAGAGGAAGACACATCTGTACTCAACTTGAGACGATGAAAAACATTTTTATCTCAATTTGAAAAATAATGGAAGACAAAAGAAATCTTGGAAGAATACGAACAAATATATGTGTTTTTGTTCTTTATATCAACGCTTTTCAGCTTATCTCCAACGAGGTTGTGTTCTAGTTGAGGTTATCACGTCCGTTTGTCTCTCTATAGTCTAACATCCACACCACTTGTCCAAATGTCACCAAACTTGGTCCAAAATAGACTATTTGACATTATTTGGACTACTGTTCTCATCTTTAGTGTTATTTTCACATTTTGGTCAATGTAACCTCCAATTTTCTTTAGGTGTATTCTGTTGAACACTCAAAATGAGAACAGTATCCCAAAGAATCCAAACTATATGATTGATGAATTTTTCATTCATTTTTTTATCACGAACCATTTTTAGTTGTTTCACAACATTTCGGCCAACTATTCCTCTGGCCTTTGTCAGGTGGTAACTGCGACTGGATAGGAACTCCGCATCTCCTAACTGTATTCTCAGCAATTACTGCCTTCCATAGTTGTTTTTCATCTCACCACATTTTGGTGAACTAAGCCTCTGGCTGACTTTGGGTAGGATTGAAACTGCTATCTTGAAACAATGCTCACTTGGCCAAAATGTGGTAAGACGAAAAACAACTATGGAAGGCAGTAATTACTGAAAATGCAGTTAGGAGATTCAAAGTTCCTATCCCGTCACGGTTACCACCTGACAAAGATCAGAGGAATAGTTGGCCGAAACGTCGTGAAACGACAACTAAAAAGGTGAGGATAATAGTCCGCAATAAAAAAATGAATAAATAATACTCATCTCAAACATTCCAAATAATTAAATTATCTAAAAAAATTCAGAAACAGACCTTTTGATATAAGTGTTCAGTGAACCCTGTTTTTTTGTTTTTTTTCCCCATAAAATAGTGAAAGTCATAAAATACAAATTTCCACGTATGTTGGGCAAACAATTGGCAAATATTATTAAAAAAAAAACAAAAAAAATAACGAAAGAATGATTAAATTATTGTAATTCATTACATTTATTTTTCGTCAATTATGTTTGGTTACATTTTAGAGTAGCAGAAATTTTTTTGGAAAAAAAAAAAAAAAAGAAAAGGAAAAAAAAAAAAAAAAAAAAAAGTCACTCACACAAGATAGAAAATAAGATCTACTCTTTGGCTCCATAAGTACACTCACTCCAAAAAATATTCCATAAAACCCTAAAGTATAGTGCTTTTTCAATATGTGATCTACCAAATCTAATATAGAAAACTCATTGTCTGTCTGTCTTTATATTTTCAAACTATCTTTTCCGAAACTAAAAGTCACAAAGCAGCACTAGGGGCCTCAAATGATTGAATATTTTATGGACCATTATAAATTTTGTACATTCATCTTAGTTTATTTTTAATCAGTTCATATGCGTGTCACGTTAGTACAGTGGTAACGTCACCAGCTTTGAATGCTAGTTTTGCTTTCGATTTTAGCTGATAGCACACAAATACTTTTTTTTAAGTTTTGAAACTCGAGACACAAGAGGACAAAAATTTTTAATGTCCTCAATCTAGAAAGATTTCTTCAATGATTGAAGACAAAAAAGATCAAGCGCAAGATCAGAACAGATATTACACTTTGATCCAGTGATTAAAAAAAAAATCCTTTTTATTTTCTAGAAAAACTTACAAATAAATGTATACTTTTACATGGAAATTGTTCATGGCAATGCATAAAGCCACTTGATGCAAGGAGCTAACAAAAACAGGTACTCATTAAAGACAAAAGATGCCCAACTTTCATTTTGAAAGGGCCAAGGAGTAAAATTCAAGAAATCACCGAGATAAGCTCTAATGAAATTATCTTTTACTGATAAAATATATTCCAGAATATTAATTTCTCACTCATATCAATAGACTCTCAGCACAAGCGTTTATCAAAATAAACACCCTGCGGTAAT
Source organism: Euprymna scolopes (assembly GCF_053919585.1). NCBI lineage: Eukaryota > Metazoa > Mollusca > Cephalopoda > Sepiida > Sepiolidae > Euprymna > Euprymna scolopes. The sequence continues at coordinate 97,055,260 of NC_136507.1, forward strand.
ATATGACTTATATTAATAAGCTCTCCAAATAATGTACAGTTACTCTTTTTAGATTTCACTCATACACCAAAATAACTTGTAAAAACAGTTTTAAAAATTTTTTAAATAAAAATAAAAAAGGGAGACATGATTGTGAGAATATAATAAAATAGATCTCTATAAAATTGGCCTAGACTCGAGCCAAACCTGTCTGTGATCATGTCAAGCCAAGACAAAAATCCATTATTACAGACATCAACGTATATAGCTTTAAAAAAAATAAGGTATGGAACATTGTAAAGAGAGCAATAAAATTTTTTTTAAACTTAACCAATTTAAATTTAGAGATGGTATATTTTTAAAAATTGTTATTATATATATAGATTATTTTTTTATAAAATCACTTTAAGAGGAAAAAACTCATTTTTTACACTCATCCCAAAAAAGGCTCAATTTTATTTACTACACAAGTGTTTCGGCCGTTTACTGATGTTTTTATTATTATTCTTATACCAGTGGGGCATTCATCAATGCTAAAAACATACATAAAAACGAAATAACAAAAGTCACATTGATATAGAGATCGTCCTTCCCAGAGACAGTCTGATACATTCACAATTTGGAAGGATGTTTTTCATACATCCTAACATCATATGCTCTACGCCATACATAATCCAGAATCATCAGTATAAATAATTTAGTACAATTATTTTAATAAATGCACTAATCTTAGATGATCATATTTCTGGTTAATTTTCTTTTTATACAAGCGTAACATTATTAGTTTTTCTATTTCCATGTTTCTCAGCCATGCACTATTATTACAATTACTAACTTCCTGTTTGTAAGTACTATCCAGCAATTATAGTAATACGGTAAAAAAAAAAAAAAAAAATTATATATATTAGTACTGATAAAGCATTGCTTTCTGATCGGATAACATACTATTCAAGTAAAGTAATCTATGATATAAATCTTACCCGTCTGTTTAAATGTATGTATGTATGTATGTATGCCTGCCTAAAACTTTTGACAGAAGCAATGGATTTTCACAAGATCGGTATCGTTTTGAAGTTCGACTCTTCGGGCGACAAATATCGAAAAATTGGGCACTTTTCTACAGGGAGAGTCGCTTTTTCGCCTATATTTTCAAAAGTCATCCCCTCTTTTCGTTTGACTAGCCTTAATTTAAACCTAAACCACTTCTGGTTTGGCGAGGGACAACAGCAAAGACATCACATTTTTTTTTTTTCACGTTCTTTTCCTCATTCGCGGTACGGGTTCGAGCCTGCATGCATACTACCACTTTTTTTTTTTTTTGCTCAAGACACCTCCAAACACCTGGGCAATGCAGGGCACCCATGCTATAAATAAAAGGCGAAACTAATCAGAGCAAAGTCGATCGCCTGGCCTTCAGGGCCAGAACGTCTAGAAGGCAATCAGCATTGATCAATGTGGGGGAACCCTTCATATCAGACAATTGCTATTCATTTAGACACTGCCAGAGCTCCCTCTTTTTGGGGAGCTGGTTTTCTCCAACATAGTGGGGAAACAAGTATGGGACAGAAAGCTGAAAGCTTAACTGGCCTACAGCCAGACGTTCATTTCTGCACCTACGTGATCTCATTCATTTCTTTAACATCGCTAAATTTGAACATTTTACACTTCCGCTTGTATCATGGCGCAGCGGTAAACTCTTAGGTTTTCTTTCATTTTATTTTCTGCCTTTGCGTTGCAAGTTCGAGCCTGCCTGCTTACTAACACTTTTTTTTCTCTCACACACCTATAAATACCCAGGCAATGCCAGGCACCCCCGCTAGTCTAATATATAAACGGCAAAATGGGCGCGTGCATTTGTGCATGTTCACAAAAGACTTTTTGGTGGGGGTCCGTGCATCGGTTAGATCCCGTGCAAAGTTTTCTAATACTTCTTAGATCATAATATCTTAGATTCGCAAACGGACATCATCTCTATTTTTTTTTTTTGATATAGTTTTAAAAGTTCCCTCATTTCAAGTGTTTGTTTGTCTTTTTTGTATAAATAAAGCAAAACTAATCGAAGCAAATGCAAACGCCTGGCCTTCGAGCCGGGTAGTATCTGTTCTGTAATTCATACTTGGTTAATATAGGGGAAACCCTTCTTACTGAAACAATTACTATTTATTTGGATACTGCCTGACAGCTCCCTTTTTTGGAGGAGCTGCCCCCCCCCCCACATTAAAAACGATCTTCATGGAAGGTTTAAAAGCATTTAAAAGCAATGCCATTTCCGCAAGTCATCTTTTTGATTGACTACGTTAAATTTGAACACTTTACACTTATGGTCGCATCACGGTGTAGGGGTAAGACATCAGGTTTTCTTTCACTTTCTTTTCCGCCTTCACGTCACGGGTTCAAGCCTGCCTCCCAACTACCACTTATGTTTTTTGTTTTTTTTGTGTGTACTCAACACACTCCTCCAAGCACCCGGGCAACGCCGGGCACCCCCGCTAGTCATGTCATAAGTGTTATTTGGACTTTGTGTCATCAGAAACAACAATTAAGAGAGTTGCTGATGAGAGACAATTCATTTGTTTTTACAGCCTCCACTTTATGCTAAATCATTTCCCAAATCTAATTATTAACAATTCTAGCACCTGCTAATTGTTTTTACAAATAATCATGCGACAAATTAAATGTAATCAAGGCATAACTTAATTACTGTTCAAGTAGTATCACAGGTACGACGCAATGGCTGATGTATTAAAGCATTCAGTTTGGATCATTTTAGTTTTTTCTCCATAGGAGCAAAGTTGGATACAAGGTCCGGTTTTTAATGTGGAAGAGTAACTTTAGCTCTCCAAAAGGGGATATTTTGGATGGTAAATTACTCTAAAGATTGACCGAGCTCAGAAAAAATGAAGTGTAGTATCAGTACACATACTACACTTTGCTCTTCAGCTCACACATAATATAAATTTAATACATCAAAAGTTATCTCCCTTGAAAAGATTTTTTTTTTAATTGTTTCATTAAAAGGTTTAATCTGTTTATTCACTTCCCCCATCCCCATCACAGTAAGAAAGCCAAGAAAGGAGATGGAGGGGAATCAAGGATCACCAAAGACTTTCTGGCTCTAAGATGCCGTAATGCCTTCTACTCAAATAGCTTTTTCCCTAGAACTGTTAAACTTTGGAATTCCCTCCCAGGCCCCTGCTTCCCTGACTGTACTGACATACAGGCATTCAAGTGTAATGTGAACAAATATCTCTCTGTGTCCAGCTTTCTACATAGTACCTCTGCAAATTTAGTCCCAAATAATAGATCTTACACTTTAGTAGTTCTGTGCTTTGTTTGGGATGAAAAAAAAAACAGTAAGAAGATCCATTTGGCATTTGCAGGTAATCTAATATATAAAAGGTAAAATGTATTTGTCTGCCAAAAACTTTCAACAGATGCATCGGAACCTGACCACACCGGTATCGTTTTCAAGCTCAAGCCTTCGGACGACAAATATCGAAAAATTGTCCAAAAATATTAACTCCTTCACCCTCAACTAGGAAGTTTTCTACAAGGAGGGGTTGGTTTTTGAATCACTATTTTTGCAAGTCATTGTATCAGTTGGATTGACAATGCTTAATTTCAACATTTGGAACTTCTGGTCGGGCGATGGAAACATCAGCTAAGATGTCATGTTTTTTTTTTTTAACCTTTTTTTCTCCTTCGTGTTACAGGTTTGAGCCTGCCTGCCTACTCCCACTTTTTTTTTTTTTTTTTTTTAAAAACACTTCTGCCTACTGTTGTTTTTATCTCCTCCCCCCTGCTACTACCACTTTTTTACACCCCTCCCTTAACAGGGTTCCTTACTACACCACCTACACACACCTGGGAACCCCAGCTACCGTTATAAATTGGATTACTTACTAAGGTACTAAAGAACTTGTTCACATTGGACTTGAAGACGACCATATTGGAGTCAGTTGAAAAACAGGAAAATGAAAGAGTTCCACAGGCGTGTAGTTCTAAGAAAGAAGCTTTGTTCATGGAATTTACATTTAGGTTCAGGCACAGATAAAGAGTGGGAAAAATTATTGATAGTAGTTTCAGCTAGATGAGTGTTTTTCGTGACAGTCAGGCCGGAGGGGGGGGGGGGTGAGACCAGAGATTGGAGCTAAGATGAGCACTTGCCATGAAAATAACGATAAAGCAAAGACAGGTTCTTCTGTAGCAAAGAGGTTGCAGGGAAAAGGGCATCCCCCACTAGTCTACAAGCTCTATTTTGAACTCTGTCAAGGCAAGATAAGCTGCTTCTAGCAGCTCCTGCCCAGATGTGGCAACAGTACTCAATCTTTGGACATACTTGGTTCTTATGCAGGTAGAGAATTGTGTCTGCAGTGAGATATCTACTGGAGTGGTAGAACGTTTCACACATTGTATAATTTTATTTTATTACTAAGAAACTAGCGATACCTATGGAAATTCCACAGGGGACTCATTCATATGTAATATATTGATGTTGACATTCTGTGGATGTTCAGTGTAAATAGAGATGTTCCGATATTATGGTAGCTCTTTTGTTAAAACTAAAGTATTTATCTAAGCTAAGCAGGGACGCCCGGCATAGCCCAGTCGTAAAGTATGCTTAAATATGATATTTTAATTCTTGCAGATTTCGTATATATTATTATAGAGTTAATGTCCTATCGATTTTTTATGTTATAAAGTTGTTATTTCAAAAATAAAAAAAATATATCCATATGACTTGGGTGCATCAGCTTGAACCAAAACCAAAACTAAAACTTATGAAAAAAAAAAAAAAAAAAAAAATGTGTATATATATATATATATATATATATATATATCTATAACTAGAGTTCCTTCAGCTATAATTGAAACCAAAACTTATGAAGAATTCCCGGTAAAATTATTTATTACAAGAAATGGAAGTCCATAACAATTAAACAACAGTCACTCGGATGTAAGCATGACACAAAAAATAAATAACACACATGCTACCTTATTAATATATAGATAATATATACACTAGTGGCACCTATGGAAATTTCAAAGCGGCATCTTTCATATGTAATATATTGCTGCTTGAAATTATTTGGGTGTTCAGCATGAATGAAGACACCATCATATTATTCCAACCCTTTTGTTAAAACTGTATTGCCCCCTCCCCACTTACTAAAATAATAACTTTGATACATTGTCTGGGCTGATTATTTCATTACAAACACACCAATCAATTAACTTACATTTCATCATTTTCATAAATCTTGGGTATGTTACTAATTCGACAATCATTTTTCATAATTGTAAACCACATTATCGGCCCCTCATTACTAAAGTAATAACTCCGATATATTGCCTGAGCTGATTATTTCATTACAAACAAATCAAACAATTAACTCCCATTTCATCATTTTACATAATTCTTGGATATGGTACTAATTTCGACAATCATTTTTCATAATTTTAACCCACATTATCATTCCCACTCCTTACTATAATAATTTTGATATATTGCCTGGGCTGATTATTTCATTACAAACACAAATCAATTAACTCCCATTTCATAATTTTTCATAATTCTTGGATATGTTACTATCTCGACAATCATTTTTTTTAAACCTACATTATCACCCCCCCCTTAATAAAATAATAACTTAGATAGATTGCCTGGGCTAATTATTTCATTACAAACACATCAATCAATTCCGGGTATTCTCATAGTATATATGTTCCACCTATCTTATCCAATCTCGGGTGACGCCACGTATTCTGCTAGTATATATCTTCCACCTATCTCATTCGATCCCAGGAGACGCTTGCTATTCTGCTACTATGTTTTCCACCTATCTCATTCAATCCTGGGCGACGCTGAGTATTCTGCTAGTATATATTTGCACTTATCTCATCCAATCCTGGGACTTACTTCATGTCCGCCAGCCCACTGTTAAAAATATAAATTAAACAAAGTAGTGTCTAAAACATAAATCGTTGCAGCCATTACCAGGACTGACTTCATATCCCTCACCCCACTGTTAAAAATATACTTCAAATAAAGTAATGTTGAAATCATAAACTGTTTCAGCAGGTTTTCAAAATTAATACATAAAAACATTAACACGGTTAGGGATTAGGCACCCATTACTTCAACATGAATTTCTGAGTGTAGTATCAGTCTCAGCATTCCAGTGACTTTAACCCCCCTTCTCCTTAGGAAAATTTTTTGCAATTACTGCTATGAGGACATTAAGTACGAAAATATGAACTCAGGATTACTTGATATATTTACATGATTTTTGGAATGTTATAAATAAGCCCCTAGCGTGCACCAATGCATTTACCTGATTTTTGGAATCAACAGTACATCCATGTAATTTTTGGAATATGACATCTTATGTCAATGTAGTACATCATAAATATATTACATGCATCGTTTTTAAGATAATGACGTCATCACCGGAAGTAAACACGTCAGACTATCATCCCTCCACTACTCGAAAAGAAAGAGGAGATATTCCTGGGATCTCATTAAACACTCACCAAATCCATTAACTCACATTTAGTATAATCTATATATTAATACAATAGCGTTTGTTCTTAAATCTCAACAAATGAAATTTGCCGGAAAGCGCGATCCACAAAAGAACGCACACGCTATCGTATTAATATATAGATTACAAGAAAATAAAAATGAAATAAATAAATAAAAAACCTCAACCCACCTATATTAAAATAAATAAATAATATATTAAAATAAATAAATAAAAAACCTCAACCCACCTATATTAAATATTGGTCTATGATGAGAAACAGCAAGATGTTGGATCAGACTGACAAAGAATGCAATTATAAACAACTAGCCATCCTCCCATGTTTTTCGTGAACTGAATCTGTTACCTCACTATTCTACACCTCACTCTTTTAATGTGACCATACCACGTAATTCCCTGTCCAGATTTTATCTTTGTGGGTCCTTAAAATTAAATCTATCTTGAAGATTCACATTACACATCCATTATATCATTCTCAGCATTTCTCTCCATGTAGCACATGTCCTCAATCCTCACTGACCAGGTTTCACGTCCATGCATCATCACACTGTATACACATGCCTGATAAACTCTTCCCTTGACAATGGTAATGCTCTGCTGGTTAGTAATGGCAAAAGTTTCCTAAACTTACTCCATTTACTACTACCTCTTGCAATCACACTCGCACGTGCTCCATCTTCTAAAACCATCAACAACCTCAATAGCTTCATCATCCAAACATACTTTCTCTACATTTGTAGTTCTCATCCACTTCCATTGTCTTTACATTTCTTACAAACCAAATTGCTAAATTGGTTAGCCGCTTTCAACTTCTACTACACTTCTTGTGTATGCAATATTTAAAAGGTACCACAAAAGGCTGAATTATACCAGTAGTTAGCTTTTTTCAATATGTGTTCAGCTTTTGAAAGTTAATCCTGTCTAACGAAGGTATATTTCCCGAAATATTACAATACGGCTCCTCCATCTGACCATGCTGATGCAAGTAAGAATACATGTAAAATATGAATAAAAAACATGCGCATGTATTGTATCAATATTTATATATTATACATACACACACGCACTTATTTTGTAGTAATAAAAGGTAAATCTGCACAGCTAATTCCACTATCTTATCTGAATTTGCTTCAGTATCCGTTACACCTCTGCATTATATGGCCTTCTATAAATTTTAATTCCATTTCTATACACACTAAACAATGCTTCAAGCAAACTAGATTAACCTCTTTGAATTTTCATTGTTAAGCAGTTCTCAATCGTAGTGAAACCATAGCAAAAATTTGTTTTCCTTTAGCCTTCAGTTTTATAACAGGATTAAAAAAAAAAAAAAGGAAAAAGTGGTCCATCATATTTATAGATGACTCAAAGGCTCTTTGCACATTAGTTGTTAGAGAGAGTAGGTAGAGTTTTGCAAAAAACGTCTGAATCCAATCGGTACATTTGCCACAGAGGAAGATATTTCTATCTTCCCTATATGTAACTTTAAACTCCCTGTCTAACTTCAAATCCTGATATATGACTAATTTTAATTTTTAATTTCCAATGGAATTTTCCACTATTCTTGTTAATCTAACCTCATGTGGGAACTTCCGTTTTTAACATCATTTTCACGCACTCACACTAATGAGCATACTCTGTAGCAGAGTGAAAATGCGTTTTCTGAACATTGCAATTTTATTTTCCTTTCATACATTCATTAAGGCTAATCGCTATACATGTAGTTTAAAAAGAAAAACATATTTAAAATATAATTGATTTTGATTAATTGATATGAGCTCAATTTTGATGGTCACAAATTAATAGATAAGATTTTTTATGAGGATGTGTGTGAATTTGATCAATTTTTACAGAAGAAATGCTTAAAACTAGTAAGGTACTCAGAGTTGCTCAGATATTACATAAAATTTTTTTATCTAATTATTAATATTATGAAATCTTAACGGGGGGGGGAATACAGGATGATTAAACTACCTAAAATATTTAGTGCTTGTACATAATTGCATAGAAAAGAAAAATGTATTATACATAAAAACACTTTTACATACTTAATTATCATGCCGAAATTAGTAAAAATTTTAGTAGATGAACAAAAGAGATAGAAGGGTCAGTTTACAGGATGTCCGCAGCAGTATGCATTAGACCAATCAAGCATTCCTAAAAAAAAAAAAAAAAACACACACACACACACACAATAAAAAAAGATGAAAGTCCAACAGCAGCTTTGTTATTATTGGGCTGAGATATGATTCTGTTCAGTCCTAGGAGGTTCACTCTCCCCTACGCTTTACCTTCTGAGACGAGCTTAGTTTATTCCTGGTCGGCTGAGGCATCCTTACTGGGGAATGCTGACGGGGCTGCTCAGGCATTTTTAGTCTGCCAAAGTGTGCTAGTTTCTCAGAATCGTACTCGGCATTTGTGTTTAACCTCCTTGCAAGGGGCGTAAATAACCAGCGCAATTCAAGAGAAGCCAGAGGGAGCAGATATAAAAATTGGAACAAACGACAATTCTCGGCCAGCGTAAACAAGTACGCAATAAACAAATGCGCCGTAAGTGTAGAATTGTACACGATACATGAAAGCGCATGCACAATAGTTATTACATTGTATTTCTTGTGCGTTTCCCATTTCGATACTGACCTTATTACACCAGCCATAATCAGTAGGCAAAAGTGAATTGCATGACGGAAATTAAAAAAAAAAAAAAGAAGGGGAATGTAATTGTACCAAATTGCTTATAAGGTTACGAGAAAAAAAAAAATATGGGTCAGGAGAAAAGATTTCTGATTAAATTTATACTCATCATATATTCCTGGAAGTGCACGTATCCAAAAGCAGATACTCAGCAAATGGAATTCAAGTTGTCAAGAACGGTTAATAAGGTTACGAGAAAAAAAAATATGGGTCAGGAGAAAAGATTTCTGATTAAATTTATACTCATCATATATTCCTGGAAGTGCACGTATCCAAAAGCAGATACTCAGCAAATGGAATTCAAGTTGTCAAGAACGGTTAAGTTCACTAACATGAAGACTATAGCTCAGTAATGACAAAGTGTAAAAGACATATTACATCATTTTTTTTTTTTTTTTTTTTTTTTCAAATAAATATTAACATTTATTTTTTCGCTACAAACAATACTTGGCCTTTTGGTCAAGATCAAAGTGTAGTATCTTTTCTTCAGATGCTGCACTTTTATTTCTTGTTCTCTTTCGGTGGAGGATCGGTCCTTCACGACGGAAACAATTTTTTATTTTTGTACCTTTTCTCCACGTTAAAAAACGACCCTGGTGTCTAACTCTGTCCCATGGGGAGGCATAGTAAATAGGTACAAACATTAGTATTTCATGCATATGCAACCATCAGTGTAGGAAGTGATATTTACTGCTGGTCGGGAGATTCAAACTCAGTCACAAAGCTAGGCTTTGTAGGCTAGAATCTTTTCTCCAGGCCATTGGCAATTAACAATAATCGAAGGAAATTAAGTACTTGTAAATGCCATGTCGATGGGTGTTCACAGTGAACAGTCAGAGAGTATTCAATGATAAGTCAGAATATCACATTTGCACTAAAGTTCACCGATTTTTTCACAATTCCACAACGAGGGCTCAAATTGAATTTCTTGTAGGTTTTTTTTTTTTCAAATAAATATTTTTTATACCTACAGACACTAGTGTTCCATCCTTCAAGTATAACATCAGTGTAGGAAATTACTGCTCACCCTTGACTCTGTAGGCTAGCATATTACCTCTAGGCCACCAGCAATTAACAGAAGAATTGAAGGGAATTACATATAAGTGCCATCAAACATGATCAAACATTTATAAAACGAATTTAAAACCAATATTTGTTCAAAAATGCTCAATACTAGATAAAGCTTTATAAACATTATATAAACATCTGGTTTACACAATTACAATTGCATTTCAGTCACTTAAACATGCATATAACAAGTATGCAGGGTGTTTTAAATGAAATGCAAGTAGTGATGAGCGCTTAAGTTAAAACGAAAACAAAGATGGCGCCATGATGCTCTCTCTCTCCTTGGAATCCCAAGATTTTGTCAAAAACTCAAAAATAATTAAATATAATGACAGAAAATCCACTAAATAGAAATTCAAATAAGCAGTTTCACCAAAGATGGATTGCTGTTTAAGTAAAAAATAATCTGTTGCTAAGATCCCAAAGATGGTGAAATGCTGCTCAGATCACTCTTTATTCCTTCGACAGAGTATAAAATCAACTTCAAAAACGAATGGGAGTTATCAACTTCTCTCCTCCAGTCTTTTTCTCACTGAAGAGAAATAGCTAGTCTTCCTCTACTCTATTGTTATTTTCATGGTAAATGCTCGACAGAGATTCAATCTCTGGTTTATTCTTGTAAAACCTCACAGGAAAAACTCGTCTAACTACAACCACTGTTAATAATTATCTTCCCTTCCTTTGTTGCTAAAGCTATATGAAATTTTCATGAAAACAAAAACTTATGAAAAAAAAAAAAAAAAAAAAAAAAAAAAAAAAAGGTACTCTTGCAGAATTTGACTCAGATCCTCAGGATTTTCTTTTAATAATGGTTTGGGTTCAACCGGCAATCACCAGATTAAGCCGAGCAATGTAACAGACGCAAACAAATTTCAAAACAAAAAACTGGGGGAAAAAATAAAAATACAATAAATAAATTTAAAAAAAAAAAAAAAGAAAAATTCTGTAAATTTACTGAATATATATATACATACACTTAAATTTTTTAAGAAAAGTTGCATTTTGTATTGTTTATTTACTTTTTTTTTTTTACAATTTTTTAACCATAAACTGTTAAGTGAAAGTACAGTTTTTTTTTCAAGAAAAACATACATTTTTTTTTAATTGGCTGTAAAAGTTTTTTTTGTAAACAGAAGTTGATTTTTATGATAAAAGATGAATGATTTTTATGAACTGTAAATTGTTAGGTGAAAGTACAGAAAAGTTTTTTTCAAGAAAATTGACAAATTTTTTATCAACAAATGTGAAAATAGAAAAATAGTCCATCACCCAAATTTTAAAAAATTGCATTTTTTATACAAATAAAATAAAAATGTCAATTTAGCGTTTCAACATTTGAACAACGCTCGGCTTAATCCGATGATTACCAGTCGAGCCCGAGCCATAATTGATGGAAAACCCTGAGGATCTGAGTCAAATTTTGCAATTGCAAGAGTACCAAAACTAATAAAAAAAAACTAATAAAAAAGAAAAATCTAAAAACAAACTGATAACACTGAAAAAAAAAAAAAAAAAAAAAAAACGGATACCATGGGAAAAAAAACTGATAACATGGGGTGGGGTGGGGGGGGAACTGATAACATGGGAAAAAACTGATAACATGGGAAAAACTGATATGCTAATTAAGAAAAAATTCTTGAATGCAGAAACCAACTTGCATAACCAATAGCATCAACTAATCACAGATAAACTGAAATAATAGTATACACAAACAAAATGAACTTTACCCAAAACTAAGGGAAGTTAAACTGTCAGTGTAAATATGTTAAAAAAATAAAATAATAAATAAAATTTCCACTTTATCATTGAAAGGTTTCTTAATGTAAATTTTAGAATATTTTTATTAAAATTATTTCTTTTTTTTTATATACATACAACCGACTCACAACGGCTTCAGCATAATGATCATGTTATGATCATGTGGATGTGTGGCAGAAAACTAGAAGATATAATCTCATCCATTCTTTATCAGAAGTTTAGTATCCATGGAATTTGGAATGGTTTACATGCATGGCATGTAACGGTAGTTTGTCCATGTATAACATGCCATCTATTGCATCAACTAGATAACACACGTGGATATCCCACGCATTAGGAAGATCACCGAAAATCTGGCTCGAGTGCAAATAAAGTGACTTTACTCTTGGTTACATAACTGGTATTAACCCTATGAATCAGACTGCATGCCTAATGTTGCTCACCCTGCAGTCCAGGACACCTCGCAAAATCTTAAATACCAAAACCGGAGGAGGAGGATCTGCATTTATCCAGCATTGGCCTCATGCTGATTTTTTTTAAACCTCATCCACACTTTTTGTGGATTAAAGTGCGGAGATAGTTAAAAAGAAAGATCCCCAAAGAGACATGACAAATAAATTTTTATTTTTTACTTTTATTCACACAAAACATGGTATATTGCTACAGATATAAAAGGGTAACTGTGATAGGAAACAGATTTGAGATTTGAATCTAGGTGGGGAGTTTTGTTGCAAGATCTTTGTTCACATACATTTAAAAATATTTTCTTATTATGACCCGAGAAACAGGAAGAGAATTCCAAATCAAGCGGACTGAGGAAATACGCTGATAGAGTGGAAATTTTCTGTCATTTAGGATTCTATACAGTGAAGGAGTGAAAATCTGTTTGTGGGAAGCATTTTTGTCGAGGGAGTAGAAGAGCAGCGCACAGTGAACGAAGTATAAAAAAAAAAACGTTCAGCATTGTCTCCCCCACCCTCCACCCATTTAGCCCCAAAAGTCCCCAGCGGACGTCAAATCCTGGTGAAAATGAACAAATGGTGCAGTTTTAGGTCTTAACATATGTAAATTTGAGTTTTGCACCATGCAAAAAAGAAATGACTAAGTCCATCATTTGCTGCCCCCCCCCCCCACCAATTAGCTCCAAAAGTCCCCAAGGCCTTAACATATTTAAATTTGAGTTCCATGCAAAATTGCTAAATAGACATACACACAAAATTTTGGACAAATATGGTAAAATAGTCTCAAAAAATGAAGTGTTTTTATTAGCTCTAAAAGAGCCCCTGCCTGGGGAACCCCCAATAGTTATCATGAAGTATAGGCAAAAAAAAAATTCTTTTCAGAAAGTTTTATAAAAATCCAATGCATCAATTTTTTTAATAAGCACAAAAGTGTCAATTTTAGCCATTTTAACCCGAAAGACACCCCTAGCGGGGGCAACCAAAATTTTCTCAGAAAATCTGTTTTGTTACTTTTTTTTTACTCATATCATGCTTAATGTTTGTGCAAAATTTTTAAAAATTCCAAGGCGTAATTACTGAAAAAAGTACAAACGGACAAGGGTGAATTTACAGGTCCACCCTCATTTTATTGGGGACCAAAAAAATCATTTACAATGTGACTTATTCACTCACAACTAAAGCCTTGTTGAAGCATATTCTTGGGAAATACTTGTAAGACAAGCACAGGAATGCAACGCTACAGTGATGTGACAGATGCTGGAGTCTGACAGAGTGCTGGAACCTAAAATAATAGTTGAGAGAATCAAAGAAAATGAGGAAGGGGTTGGTGGAGTAGGAAAAGGTGCGATCCACCATGCATAACATTTTATTTCAGCTCAGATCCTCAATAAATTAAACCATTCTGAAAGTATAATTAGGATTGTAGAATCTGGTTGACAGATATCCTCCGGAAATGTCAAGACAATTAAGACCGTTTTTGCTTTGCGCTCTCATCATTTTCAAACAAATTCTGAATGAACATGTTCCCTTTAACCTTAAAATGGAATTGAAAATATAGTTTCATAAAGATATTCTGTACAGTTACATAGTGGTTATTAGTAGGAGTTAACAATGCTGGAAACATTAAATTTCTCTTACGATTTTTTTTTTTTTTTTTTTGCTTGTATCAAATTTATCCATGCTTATAGTATAAATGACTGGTCATCTTGAATATTTCAACTTTGTAATAGTTGCTAAACATTCGTGATTAGTTTCGTTTCGCATTTCAACCAGCGTCATTTTGGTCAGTTTTAACTGGCGTCATTTTGCCTGATTTTAACTAGTGCTATTTTAGGCTATTTGCTTTTTTTGATTTTTGTTTTTGCCATTGAGATATTTTAAGCAATTTAAAATTAGTGTTTATTAAAAAAGAAATTGAGTTATTAAAAACTTGTTCATTTTTATTTTGAAAATTAACAAATAAATAAAAAATTTAAATATATTACAGTTTTTTTTAATACATAAAATGGAATTTAAATTTTTTTTATAACAAAACTCGTCATATATCCAATATAGAACATACAGAAATAATGGCTGATTTTATATTAAAGTTATATGTGAAAATAATCACCCACTCTAAAATAATTGTTTTTTTCTTTCTTTTTACCAAATTTTGAAGGTGTTCACACATAACTGCCCTTAGCCCTACACCACTAACCTGCAATCCAAGTGGCAAGCCCTCTTCTCTCACAAAGACCCTCTTAAAGCCACATATAATCCTTAAAAAATAAGTACAGAATTTGTTTCTCATAATGAAAATGCTAGAATAGTCCTGAAATCAACAATATTTTGTACATTTATTTTTTTTTTCTTTCCTTCTATCAAGCTTTTCAGGGTGTTCACATGTAATTGCCTAAAAAGGTGGAATCACATTTTGTGGAGACCGCAGAGGGTGATTTTGTAAAAGGTGTTAATCTACAATAATACCAAAGAAATTTTGTAATATTTTTTTTAACAGTTTAAGTATTAAATTTCGGTTCCTTGTACATAAAATACATTCCAATTCAACTTTGAATTCTGTAACTTTTTTAATGGTTACATAGTATTTCTAAGATATTGCAGCATATTTATGTGTATTTACTTTAAATTACTTAAAAACCATTAATTTTTGGAGATTTTCAATGCCATATTCTGATTCCTTACATTTGTTTGGCAAATTTCGTTGTTCAACAAAGAGATAGCATTTTTACTGAAAACGTAGTGTAAAAAAAAATGTGACGAAAGGCATGTGGTTTTAAAGCAGGGAAAAATATACACTTGTGCAAGGCACAAAAACGTCATAACTTCCTTATTTTTAGTCAGCTTTGTAAAATTTTAAAGGATTCTTTCTTAGATCATCAAGCTCTTTCTATGTACGCCATCAAGATATTTTAAGCAATTTAAACTTTTTCATACGTATTGTTAGATGAAGTTCTAATAATACTCTGCAAGAACGGTTCTAAAAGTCACCCTTGTTCAACTTCTGATATTATAGACACGATCCATAATGTAATATTTTGACTTCCTGTCATTGAATACTCCCCGACTGTTTACTGTATATGTCTGTTGACTTGCCATTTATAATTGCTGTTGGTCATAAGGTATAATGCTAATCTATGGAGTCATGGGTGTCTTTATGACAGTTTGAATCTCCAGACCTGCAGTATTTATCATTTCCTTCACTGATGATTGCATAAGCATGAAACACTAGTGTTTGTAGGTATAAAAATAATTATTATTTGAAAAAAAAAAAAAAATTATAGTCATATATATGACACACATTCAAATTTATATCAAATTAAAAAAAAAAAAATTTAGAATTAAAGATCAAACACCAACTTGCAAACAATAATAACTCAATAGTTAGTGATAGAGCTGAGTATATATATATATACACACACACTTACAAGATTCTGTTCAGCGGAGATTCAATTTTTTTTAAAAAGTATGTTACATTATACAACTTAAATCAAACATTGTCCGTAAACAGGTGCAAACAACTATAATACCTTTGTGTATACTCTTCATTTGGAATATGAAAATTAATTAAATTGTTTCTCTCTCTCATTATATATATATATATATATATATATATATATATATATATACACACACAAAGTTAAAGGTATTCAGGAGGAAAAACTTATTAAAAGTGCTCAATAAAAAATAGCAAAATATATTTTCATTTATATAGAATATTTAATTATAATATTTGTCTATATATATATATATATATATATATATATTTGTTTACCGTTTTTTGGGAAACAATTCCAACAAAGTGCTCGATTATAAAGAAAAAACATTTTTTCGATATAAGAGCTTAATATTTATTTATTTAAATGTACAGAAGGTCAGAAAAACATTGGTACCGTCGGTTTCAAGCCTAGCATAAGAGCGACCAGTTAATAGTAAATCGTAAATAATGTTAGGCTCTCGTCAGCCAGAAACAACATGGCTGACGAGAGCCTAACATTATTTAGGATTTACCATTAACTGGTCGCCCTTATGTTAAGCTTGAAACCGCCAGTACCAATGTTTTTCTGACCTTCTGGACATTTAAATAAATAAATATATATGTATACACACACTCACGGTAGTAACTTATGAAGATGACTATGAGATACACAGAATTTTCTGCGTTTCATCCTTGTGAGGATTTGTCAAGCTATTGCATGGAATTGGTGCCTTTATATACACACAGTGTTAAATTTGCTAGTTAGCCAATCAGATTCCTTTTTATTTCTGCTCACATTTTCAGCAGCCAATGATTGCAGGTTTATCAGGCAAAGGTTCACTTAACCTTTAATTTACCTCTTTCTTTCCTTATTTTTAGAGGGAATGGACCATCTTTCTTTGTTTTAAAGGATGACCAAGTTTTAATTTGGATGTGTTTAGATATGTCTATATTTTTGTTTATACTTGTTTAGTTATTCATTTATTTATTAATATTGTGATCATCATCATTATTATATATACATTTTTTTGTGTGTTATTTAAAAATAACAGGAGAAAACATATAGAAAGAAAAATATCTTTAATAGTAAAATGAACTCATTTGCAAAAAAAATATATATATATATATATATATACATACATACATACATACATACACACACTAACAGGTCACCCGGCGTTTTTATTATTATTATGAAATGCTTCAAACGCAGTAAAATAGATTTCCGCTTGGCATTTTACCAAATTGAGCTAAAGTACAAAGTAATTCTCCGCAGTGTAATAAAGACCAATGTGTATTTATTTGTGTTTGTGTGTGCGTATATATATGTCAGGTCATGTCGTATGCTACTGGTACCATGTAACCCAGTATTACCTGCCTCATGGTCGGGTTACCGGCAACTAAACTGGTTCCCCCACCAGACTTGTTTGGTGAGGAGGGTGGCTAGTCTCCCTGAAGGATTAAAAACAAGACCTTCCAAAGGGCAAATGAACCCTTTTTCGGGGTCAACAACCAACTAGCACCGTATGTATTTGTGTGTTGGAGTGGAGAGGATTCCCATAAGCCGTGATGAAAGCAACCGAGAGAGAGACTTAGCTGTCGTACAAAGCTAAGACTCTGTAACATCATCTGTGTATAGATACTCCCTCAGGCATTTGTTTATTAAAATGGTCCTGTGGCGATGGAAGTCATTTTTGGGCTGTCTGAGGGAGTGGCACTCGTCTAACAAGACGTCGCAATCATCATATATATATATATATATATATATATATATATATGACAGGTCACCCGGCGTTGCCCAGTCATAAAATATACATGAATATTATATGATAACTAAGATATGTGCATGAGAGTATTTGTTTTTTTTCTAAACATTTCACTTCTTGTAAGTAAAAAAAAAATATATACTCAAACTGAAATTGAAACCAAAACCTAAAGACGATGAGTAAACTATGATAACCATTAGACTAGCTTGACACAATAGTTAAAAACTGTTTCCAAACTTACTTATATTTTACATAAGCAATCTGTAATGAGAACGATTCACGGATGTGCATTCATGAAACAGCAAACAGGTAAAAATCTTATGACTCGCATGTTTCTTTCAATTTTGACCCTTTAGCAAAACATAATTTTTGGGGGATGAAAACCGATTATAAAGTTTTCCACATGTCTGAATATCCTATAAACTAAATTTCAAGTCTGTAGATCAAAAATTTGTTGAGTATATAGGTTGAGAAGTGTCCTCACACACACACACACACACATTCTCACTTTTCTAGATAGATATCATTAAATAAAAGATTTTTGTCTAATTCTGATCCTTTTCCACTTCCAAATAATGGTCTCTACTTCTGGAAGGAACTGGCTCATGTAATCGCTATATTTGTCCAAAGTCAGAGTACTTTCCGATTCTTCTGGATTCATCGTCAGGGATAGATTAATCTAACTGGCTTTGAACAATTTATATAATTTTTTTTTTTTTCTTTTTTCAGAAGGACTGGAAAGTACCTGGACTTATAAATATGTCGATTACATCACCCATTTCTTGCCAGAAGTGAAAACCATCATTCGGAAGTTGGAAAGGATAAAAAAAAATAGAATTAATAGACAAAAAATAACATTCATTTTATTTAAAGAAATATACTTAAGAGAAAAAAAAAGCTACCTATCCATAATATTTTAATTGGATCAGGTCAGTTATTAGAAACGGTTTGAGTAAAAACAAAACTGTAGAACCATGTCTTTCATTTCAAACATTACATAAGGTAGTAGTTAGAGTATATATAAATAGATTCTTGAAGGCCAGCTGCTTTTTGATTTTATGTTTGTGCGTGAAAAAGATGCTTTTGAAACTTCATCTTTTTTTTTTATCAGATGAGAGAAAAGATAATTGAGATTGTGAAGTTAAGACAGACAAGGTCTGTAAGTTAACAACTCGTCTATTTCTATCACATTTTAAAGTGGACTGACCTCGATCCTAAACAGCTTCCATTTGAAGATGATCACGCTAGCTTCCACCTTATATGAATATTCAAGACTTTATTACAATCACATCGTTATATAAAAGCATCCTTTTTTAAAATAGGACAATAGGAATAGTAACAAAAAATTGAATTGGTGTTAACTAAACCTTTTGATTTCTTATTAAGAAACCAAATTTTATATATAATTATAATTAAATAAGTATTCATTATTAAAATTAAATAATAAGTATTCATTTATACCTACAGACATTAGTATTACATGCTCACGCAATCATCAGTAAAAAGGTAACAATTCCTGCCGGTCATGAGATTCAAACCTAACCACCATTTGCTTAATCTCTACCTCAAGGCCACCAAACAATTACCATGGAAATGAAGAGAATCAAGAACTATTAAACACTGAATATATATTAGTGTTTGAATGATTGTGATTTAAAAAAAAAAAAAAAAAAAAAAAAAATTTAAAAAAAAAAACTAAAAAAAAAAAAAAATCTGAACTTTTGAGGTAACCGGAATTTGAAAAAACTTGTTCTGATGCCCAAAACTTTTGTTATCGGTTTTATTTCTATTTGTGTATAAAATTTAATTTTCCACAGGACTGGTATTTTTCTAGTATAGCTATATAATTATAAAACTCTATACCTTCTGCCCTTGCTTCAATCTTGTCTTTGCTGATTAGGCGATTCTATCATTTTAAAAAAGGGGTGACAGGTGAATATAAACACACACACGCACACACACAAGTAAATGGTAAAAAATCTGAAAAGTGCCCAGTATTACTTTAGAGCAAAATGTTTTTATTACCATTTTTTAGTCTGTTTAGTTACATATGTCTCCACTGCTAGAATCGAATTAATGATCCGATAGTTTCAGACTTTGCAGACTCAAATATTTATTATAATAAATATTTCAGTCTGCAAAGTCTGATGAAACTATCGGATTGTGAATTCCGGTAGTGGAAGCATATGTAACTGATCAGACTAAAAAACGGTAATAAAAACATATATATATATATATATATATATATATATATATATATATGCATGCATATGTGCATGGCTCATAGGCCAAGAAATGAGGGTGGAGTTTTGGTTTCGATTCTAGCTGATGGCACCCTATATTTTTTAAATTTTGATCTCATTACTATATATTAGGTTCAATATAATAATCGATAGAGAATTTTCTCTATAATAATAAATACATAACCTGCATGAATTAAATTATCATATTTAAGCGTATCTGACTGGGTCCAGGTAACCTGCTAGTATGTTATAAATCCAAATTAATTGTTTGTTTCCTCAAGGTTCTTTTTTTTTTTTTATCCGTTTTTAATGACACAAAATACATGTTAAAATATACCTGTTTTTTGGGATTGAGTTATGTTTAAAAAAAATTCTATTTTTTTTGCATTTTTATATTTGAAATTTTTCGATCCAAAAATAGCTGATTGTTCTAGCCCATCTTAAGATTTTCTAGTTTCCAGGTTTTATGCCCCCCCCCCTCCCTGAAAGAGAGAGTGCATGTGCAAGAGTGACACAGCCACATACGCTAGAAATTGCTTTAAATTGATTCCAATTAATGGTGCGATTTGTTAAAAGATGGAAATGTGGTTGGAAACTAAAAATGTTAAATTATTGACATCTGCGATTTTATGTTTCCAGATTTTTGAGATAAGAATTGAGTATCCATGTTATTTAGATTATTCGGACTACTGTTCTCATCTTTAAAAAAGTGCTACTTGCATGTTTCAGTCAATGCAGTGAATAAAATATTTGGTAAAATTCAGTTGCAAGTAGCACTCCTATGGAGGTTGAAGGCTCAATCCTCAGTTTGAAAAATTCTCCAGAATAATAAAAAAAAATTTTTAAATAAAATAATTTTTTTAAAAATTATAAAAAATTCATTTATAATTTTTTAAAAATATTTTTAAAATTAAAAAAAATTTTTTAAATAAAGAAATATTTAAAGAAATTTAAAAAAAAAAAAAAAAAAATTAATAAAAATCGATGGAAAGATTCTCCAGTTTGATAAGACGCATCTGAAGAAGGTCAGAGGTTGCATCGACAGAAATGGGAGAACAGAATCCAAATAATGTGTGCAATCTTATTGTCTACCATTTCCAAATGGTCAGGCTGAGTGAAAATACATTACCTCTATGTCTTATCACTACCAAAAAACATGATGCAAACGAAATGAGCAGTTATGGGAGGAGTGGAACAAGGGGGATGCATATGTCTTATAAAAACTAAATTCAATCACACAGATTGAGGATAATTGGGTTATTCTTTTATTATTTGGATTATTCTGACTTATTCTAATCTTCGTTGTTTTCAATACGTTTTGGTTAATGTAAGTTCTGACTGTTGAAATCCTCACATTATTACAGGACATATGTGTGTGTACATATGTCATGTTTGATCCGGATACAACAGATGAAGTTTCAAGATAAGCACCCCAACTTTTCTGCTTAATATACTTTATACAATAACTAAAAGACGTACTTGGCATTGTCCCATATTAAATGTAACGTTAATTCTTTAAAAATAATAAAAATGAAGTAAAAAGATAAAAAACAAGTGAAGCATACATGGTCCCCCATGACTGCACAGTGAACGAGGCATGAAAAAAGGATTAAGTTACGCATTTGCCCCCATTTAGCCCCCAAAATCTCCAGCAGACATCAAATCCTGGTGAAAATGAACAAACTGTGCAGTTTTAGGCCTTAACATATGTAAATTTGCTTTCTGCACCATGCAAAAAAAAAAAAAAAAAAAAAAAAAATGACAAAGTCCATCATTTGCCCCCCCCCCCCATTTAACCCCAAAAGTCTCCAAGGCCTTAACATATTTAAATTTGAGTTCAGAACCATGCGGAACTGCTAAATAGACATACACAGAAAATTTTGGACAAATATGATAAATCCAAAAAATTGAGTGTTTTTCTTAGCCCTAAAAAAAGCCCCTGGGGCACACCCAAGATTTATCGCAAAGTATAGACGAACAAAATTATATAGAAATCAGTTACAACTTTTCAGAAAGTTTATTAAAATCCAAGGCATCAATTTTTTTTAATAAGCACAAAAACGTCAATTTTAGCCATTTTAATCTGAAAGGCAACCCTAAGGCAGCAACCAGAGTTTTCTCGGAAAATCCATTGTTACTTTTTTTTTTACTCATATCATGTTTAATGTTTGTGCAAAATTTTTTAAAATTCCAAGGCGTAGTTATTGAGAAAAGTGCAGATGAACGGACGAGGGTGAATTTACAGGTCCACCCTCCTTTTGTTGGGGGACCAAAAACTGAGACGTGCATGCGAGTATTAGGATTTTTCTTGTAAGTAGAAAAAAAAACCTAAAATGCAGCGAGTCAAGTACAATAACCATAAGGCCAGCTTAACACAATCTTTAAAAAAGGGTTTTCCAACCTCTTTTTCTTAAAAATGTGAAGGATTCACACATGCACAGTCAGGAAACAGTTGACAAAAAGATAAAAATCAGATGACCCCACCCCCAAGTACCAATTTTGACCCCTTAGCAGCCCCTTTTTCCAGATGAAAAACTATTAAAAAGCTTTCCAGATTTCTGAATACCCTATATACTAAATTTCAAGTCTGTAGATCAAAAATTTGTTAAGTATATAAGGTGAAAAGTGTCCTCATGCACACATTCTTGCTTTTACAGATATATAGATATGCTAAGGCAATTTCATGCCCTTATGAATGTCACCCCCCCCCGCCTCAAGCAACACAAGGCAACCTGCTAGTTTAAAAAGAAAAGTAAAGCAATAAAGGTTTTCATTTATGCAGTTAAAACGAAAAATCAGAACACCACCATAACAAAACAACTCCAACGACATCCGCATCTTTAAAAGCAATTTTATAAAATGCACACATTTGAGTCAATAAAAAAAAATATTGCTTTGTTAAAGAATTGATTTGGTGATTCTATTGATTTTTTTTTCATGCACGAAATCTAAAGAATTCAAATTCTTTAAAAAAAAAATTAAAAAAAAAAAAAAAAAAAAAAGTTATACACAATGAAAACTGTCTCCCTGTTTCCCAATCTTTTGTCTCCTTATTAAGTGGTGATCATCTTAAAATATTAGCAAAAAAAAAAAAAAAAATTTGATGCAATTCTTTCCGATTTCAACAATGTTTTCTGCTTGATACAATGTTTTCGCAAATACAAATCAATAACATTAGTTGATTTTAACAATGAGGTCTTCTGGGTGGTTCTTCTGAAATACAAACCAAGACAAAAATGCGCAGCTTTAGAGATTCATTTCTGGTTTGTCAGTTGTGCTCATATCTTCAGAGAATGCATCATCGGCATAATTCTGGTGAAGACAGAGAGATAACCTCACTGGTGAGCAAATCTTTGTTTGGATGAGGTATGGCTCATATTAAGACAATAGAATTTATCGTAATTTTAATCTGTAATTAATTTTGTGTTAGTGATTAGTATATTTCTTAATGCAGTCGACTTCAGTTTTTTTTATTATGAGAAACAATGTGGCATTGAATAGCAGTTTTCTACTTGGTGATATGTGACGTGTCTAGAGAGGGTTGTCGTTGTATGGCCAATATATGTACTATAGGAATTTGCAGACTATTTTTTTTTTTAATTTTTTACAAAAAGGCGCCTCCACTTATCAAGTACCCGATGCCACTTGAGGATAAGGGTTAATGTGTGTACAGTAGTCAATAGAACAATATCGTAGTAATCGTTAGTAGTGGGAATTGGGTAAATTGGAATGGCTCATCAAGAATTTGTTCACGTTGGACTTGAAAACAACCACATTGTAGCCAGTTGGAAAGCAAGAAAACGAAACAAAGTTCCACAGGCATACAGTTCTAAGAAAGAAGCTTTGTTCATGGAATCTACGTTTAGGTTTAGAAACAGATAGTGGGGAAAATTATTTATAGTGGATTCAACTAGACAAGTGTTTTTCATGAAGTTAGAATGGGGGGGGCATAGATTGTAGCTCAGATAAGCACTTGTCATGAAAATAATAAAGCAGAAATAGGCTCGCAACATCTCTTCTGTGGAAAAGAGGTTGCAGATAAGAGAAAAAGACATCCCTACTAGGCTCCAAAGTCTATTTTGAACTCTGTCAAGGCAGAATAAACTGCTTATAGGAGCTCCTGCCCAGATGTGGCAACAGTACTCCATCTTTGGATGTACTTGGCTCTTATACAGGTAGAGAATTGCATCAGCAATGAGATATCTACTGGAGCAGTAGAGCGATCCCACCATTTTTCCAGCAGCCTTAGCAATGGATTTGATGTACATAGATGTACATCAAATCTGTTGCCAAGGCTGCTGCCAAGGAAGATCTTCCATGTCAGATCAGGAGTAAAGATCAGACCTAGAAGCTTATCAAAACATGTAGTCTTCCCAAGATGAGAGTGAAGAAGGCATTCTTCAAATGGACAAGTAAATTTGTATATTACATTTGTTTGGCTCAGTGTGGGATTAATGGTATTGTTTTTAATAAGTTTTAAATATATAAATTTCAATTTTATGTTATATATTATTAATTTAATTATTTTATTTTGTTCGATGGATTTAGTGTATTGTTTTATTAGTTGGCTATTATCTTTTCATCAAGTCATATGCAAGTTAGTTACTATATAATGCGTTATGAAAGAAATTGTAAAAATTTTGCCAATCTAAATTAGTGAAGCACTGGAAAAAAAAAAAAAAAAAATAGTGTTTTGGGAAGTATCATTCCCTAACTCCTTCAAAATCTGAATTTTTTGTATCCGAAATCTTGAAGACAAAATAACTTCCTTTTAACGTTCTTTCTATTCAATTATTGGAAAAATAAAATAAATAAAAATAAAACATTAAAAAAATGGCAAAGTAATTTAAGTTAATCTTTTGGAGGTCCTTTGGAAGCAACCTTTTCTGGCCAAAGAATCAGGCTTAGAAAATTAGCTGACCTCTTTTTCAATAATGACTTAGGATAACAATCACAGGAAGAAAAGCTCACAAAAGGTCAAGTTCATTATTAATGAATAAAAATGACGAGTCTCGCTCTGTGAAGCTTCCCTTTTGCTTTCTCTCTCAGCAGAATTTCTTTCTTAAAACTGTGTCTGTGGAACAATACCGTGGAGCTGCTTACCATCTGAATATAACATGGTCATTTTTAAGTATAATGTAAATAAGTTCTTGTTGAGCCATCCTCTTATACAAGTAAACCCTACCTAACTTTAATCAGAAATGATCACTAATTAACCCTTATGCTAGAGTGACCTCCGGGCCTTGATAAGTGGTGACCCCCAAGGAAATAAATATATCTCAGAATACCCATACCACAACAGCTAAAATTAATTCCTGAAGCAGAACAATTTTACACCTTTTGTATGCCCCCCTTACAAAGATTAACATCAAAATATGATACCAAACCTGATGTCTAGAATCCTTATTCAGATTTTGACCAAAATCCATTACATGATTTTCATTCTAAAAAGTGTCAAAAATTTAACTTATGTCAAATGACTATCGATTAAATTCAATGACAAATGCTGAAATAAAGACATGCGAGTGGTCAACAGCAAAAATCCTTAACAGAGATAAATTTCCCAACCTAGAGTCAGCTCCTCCCCAAATTTCCCAACTCACATTCTTCTTACACATTGCAAATTTAATTTCTAGGTCACTGTAGCTTTTTTTTTTAGGACAGTAAGAAAAAAAAAAAAAAACAACTTTGCCATGGGAGATAAATTCTGTGCACTATTTTTTATGTTCAAAAGTTAGTAAAAAAAAAAAAAATTCTAACACTAACCTTCGGTCTGAGCGATAGACCTCGCTAAAAAAAATTCTAACACTAACCTTCAGTCTGAGCGATAAGCCTTGCTAAAAAAAAAAAAAATAAAAAATTCTAACACTAACCTTAGGTCTCGCTAAAAAAAAAAAAAAAGACAGGGCCTTCTCTCTCATGAAAAACACACAGGATTTAAAAAATTCAAAAGAAGTTAATTGCTCTAAAGCTATAAAATATCCCAGAAATGGTAGATTATTTTACATTAAATTTATATCCATAAAAAAAAAAATTAATATAAAATGCATCCCATCAAAAGAGGCGACTTAACGCATTTGCGTGCAAGGGAGCACAAACTATCACAGTTCAGTGAACTTGAATAGGGCAGCAGCATTCCTGTGCCATTACTTTGGCAAAAAAACTGAAACAGCATGTATTATTATGGTTAATTAAAAATAAACAGAACTGCATTTCAGTTGAATAACTATGAATAGAGAAGAACCCTAATTAGAAATATTAATCATTTAATAACTGTATTGTATGATAACAAAAACACACATCTTGGTTTAACAGCTAATCAAATATGTTGTACCTTTTGGAGCAGAAGGAGTGAAAATAAAAGAAAAGGCTTGAAAGCACTTTAATTTAAAAAAATAAATAAATAAAAAAAATAAAAAACTGCTGATCAAAAGTAAAAAGTGCAAAAATAATCAATAGTAAATTTCCTAATGTCCTACGATGAGTCAGCATATTTTTTTAACATAAAAAGCATTTGTTTAAGTCCGGTGTAACCATTTCATAGTTAATATTTTAAAAGAAATGGATGACCCCCCCCCCACCCCACACACACACACTTCCTATCTCTTTGCCAGGTTAATGTTTACATTTCAGATAGAAAACAAGATAAAAATAAATTTTTAAAAACTGGGGGGAAAAAAATCTCATGTTCAAATAAAAATTTTAACAAATACAAAAAAAAAAAAAGATAAAAATAAAAAGTTTTTTTTTTAATTAAAAATCAACTAAGAATAAATAAAAATTTAAAAAAATTTTTTTTATAGTGCAAATGTGAATCAACGAACTCTTTGAAAGAGATGACATACTTTCTTCAACTTTATTCCAGGTTAACTATCATTTGGAGAAAGCCGCACCGAGATATAGGGTTAGTGCCGTTTCCCAAAAGATCATTGTAATTTTAGTAGGTCTGTTAAAGAGGATATATTCTGTTTTATAGAGGAGACCCTTTGAATTCTGCCGGTTAGAGATTTTTTTATCTCTTGGGCCATCAAAATTAAGAGATTAGACCATACCTGGTCTCTGTTGATTGTGGTGCATTACTGGTTCAGTGCAGTTTTAGGAGGTCCACCCTCCAGGGCTTTGCCTTCCCTCTTGAAGATGCGAGTTTATTGATAATTATCTGAGGTGTTTT
Source organism: Euprymna scolopes (assembly GCF_053919585.1). NCBI lineage: Eukaryota > Metazoa > Mollusca > Cephalopoda > Sepiida > Sepiolidae > Euprymna > Euprymna scolopes. The sequence continues at coordinate 97,082,420 of NC_136507.1, forward strand.
TACTGGGGAATGCCGATGGTGCTGCCCAGGCACTTTTTGAAGGTCAGAGTGCCCCTTCTTGGAGGCGCTGACTTTTCAATCCCACTTCTCAACCCTTGTGTCAGTGTCAAAGTTTTGAGGTAGGAAAGAGATAAATACACCGTTTGAATACTGCCAGGAAATTTGCATTTTCCTATGTAATTTTACACGATTCAGGTTGCCAGTTAATATACATGTCAAATATAAACATGCATGACTGGATCAGAGAGGATTACAAATTGCATTGTTATGATGACTGAACTCATGCATTTATGACCTGACCTGACAATTTCATTTCTCTACTGCAGATATTGACGGTGTGAGACTAAAAAAAGCAACCCCTGTCATGGACATGCAACAGAAGCAGAGATGCGTCATTGACTTATTCCTCCATGTAGAAAAAATTGAACCAATTAATATTCACTGGCGCCTGTTAAACATTCACATAGCTGATGCAGTTGATGCCAGCACAGAGTCCTAGCAAAAAGTGCATTGAGAATAGTGGTGACTGTGTAGAAAAATAAACTTTGAAGCACAAAAGGTACCACTCCCATCTTTGTAGCTTTTCAACTTTGAGTGAAAAAAAGAAAAGGTTTTTACTTTTGAAACAACCTTCATAGAATCATGAAAATATTGATCATTAATGCTCTTCTAAGTGTTGCCATAGCAGATTAGATCATCAGTATGATTTTAGAGTGCGATTTAAATATCTTTACTTCATATATAAGATGATAGGACATTTTGATTTGTTTGCATAGTCTCCAAAACTAGTTGATACATTACACTAAATTATGAGGGAGGGGGAAAATATTAATACTACTGCTGATACTACTACTAAGCACAAACAGAAGTGCATTACTGGAAATGGTGGATATGTTATGGATACTTCACAATTATAATATTCCTCCTCCTATAAGGATTAGTAGCAGGGTGTCCGGTGTCGCTCGGTCGTAAAATATGCTATTTTAAAAAAAAATTTTTTTATTACATTTTCACCCCAAACAAGGCACATCGGTCACTTTGATGTAGGGGGCTACTATCAGAGACATAATCTACAGGGGTACTATGAGGGAAGTTGGGCAGCAAGATGTCGGTTCAAGTTACACTTGAACTTCTGCATGTCAGTACAGTTGGGGAAGCAGGGACCCAGAAGAGAATTCCAAAGTCTAGCGGTTCTGGGGAAGAAATTACTGAAGTAGAAGGCTCTCTTACATCTAGGGATCTCTACTGTGAAGGGGTGGGATTTAGCTGCTTTTTGGGTTTATCGGGGGTATTTACGTCGAGGGGGTACCAGTGCTTGCAGTTCGGAGCATTCACCGTTAAAGTACTTCTAGAACAGGCAGAGGGATGCTACATTTCGTCGAGGAGACAGAAGCTGAAGCTTAGATGACAGTTTAGGACCTATCAGGTTGGCGACTCTTTCGAACCTTGTCTAGGAGCAAGAGATTAGTAGCAGATGCACCAGCCAAAATATGACAACAATACATGGGTGAATGGTAGCCTTATAGAGGTACAGGATACTTTCAGATGTTAGTAGCTATCTAGCACGGTAGAGAGAACCTACCTTCTTTGCAGCAGTTCTGGCAATGCTCTCAATGTAATTGTTCCAACTCATGTTTCTGTGAACGTTAGGCCTAGGAGTTTAAAAGATGTGCTTTAAAGTGTTTATTATTAATCGTTTCTAATATTATTACTCCAATTTATAACACTCACTATGCCCGTCTTTCTCTTTTTTTTTTTTTTTTCAAAATGCATTTTCAAGATGCACGGTCACAAAGTGGCACAAGGCAAATCAAATCATTACAATTTTTTGTGGACCATGCTACTTTAAAAGATGCATTTAAATATATTTTAATTTATGCATATTTCGTATTAATTATCATAGAAGAAATTAAGTATAAAAATTTTTTTTAATATGACTTGGGTGCTATCAACTAGAATCAAAATCGAAACATAGCATTCCAGCCTTAGTTGTTAGCATTTGAGCTATCGTTAGATAAATAGTTAAAAATGAATTGACTTTAACATATAAACATATATTCGCACATCTTAAAGTCAACTTACATGTGCCAAGTTCCATTTTTTTCAATTCTGACTCCTTAGCAGCTATTTTTACCGATTCAAAACCAGAAAAGCATGGTCCACAAAAAAATTGTAATCATCTGATTTGCCTTGTGCCGGTCTGCGACCTTGCATCTTGAAGATGCATTTTGAAAAAAAAAAAATAATAATCACTTTTAGGTTCCAAAACTATCAGTCATAATAGTAACAAATTTGTCATCAAAGATTCATTGGTTTGCCAACAGTCATAAAATATCAACATTCTATTATTGATAAAAAAAACACTTTAGACATCCAAAAGTATTGGACAGAATTCCATCAAATTTAGCATGAATAATTTGAGAAGGAGCCTAATTAAAAGATAACTGACTCACCACCACTGAAAAAACTAACCTTTTCAGTGCAGACCTAAATCTAAGTAGTACTGCCGATATATACTTTTTCCCCATTAATAGATTCTGTGTGTGAGCAGATCAACTAATCAAATCTTGTGTTGGTGACAAAGACTAATTTGTTGATAAACAGTTGATCCTTGATAGGAAAAACTGGTTGTAAAATTAGATACAATTTTGCTTTCTTTTTTTATGTAAATATCGCTTGTAAATTAAGAGAATTTCCTGTTCGACAAGACAAACTCATTAAATATACATTGGTTAGGTTAGCATAGAAACATTGCAGACATCTATGAATTAGTTTGCAGAAGGGAAGAGAGAATAAGTGTGAAAAGGAAGAAAGAATAGTAGAAAAGAGAAAAAGGGAAAATGGGAAGAAAAGGGAGAGGAGGAAAGAGGGGAGAGGAGGAAAGAGGGGAGAGGGAACGGGGGGAGAAAGGGGAGAGGGAACGGGGGGAGAAAGTGGGGAGGAAATGGGGAGCGGGGGGGGAAGAGAAGGGAGAGGAAATGGGGAGCGGGGGGGGAGAAGGGAGCGGAAATGGGGAGCGGAGGGGGGAAGAGAAGGGAGAGGAAATGGGGAGCGTGGGGGGAAAGAGAAGGGAGAGGAAATGGGGAGCGGGGGAAGTAGGAAGAGGGGAGAGGAAATGGGGAGCAAGAGGGGAGAGGAAATGGGGAGCAAGAGGGGAGAGGGAAAGAGGGGAAGTAGGGAGAGGGGAAAGGGGGGAGAGGGGAAGCAGGGAGAGGGGAAGAGGGGAAGTAGGGAGAGGGAAAGAGGGAAAGTAGGGAGAGGGAAAGAGGGAAAGTAGGGAGAGGGAAAGAGGGGAAGAGGGGAGAGGGGAAGTAGGAGAGGGAAAGAGGGGAAGTAGGGAGAGGGAAAGAGGGGAAGTAGGGAGAGGGAAAGAGGGGAAGTAGGGAGAGGGAAAGAGGGGAAGTAGGGAGAGGGAAAGAGGGGAAGTAGGGAGAGGGAAAGAGGTGAAGTAGGGAAAGGGAAAGAGGTGAAGTAGGGAGAGGGAAAGAGGGAAAGTAGGGAGAGGGAAAGTAGGGAGAGGGAAAGAGGGGAAGTAGGGAGAGGGAAAGAGGGAAAGTAGGGAGAGGGAAAGAGGGAGAGGGAAAGTGGGGAGAGGGAAAGTGGGGAGAGGGAAAGTGGGGAGAGGGAAAGTGGGGAGAGGGAAAGTGGGGAGAGGGAAAGTGGGGAGAGGGAAAGTGGGGAGAGGGAAAGTGGGGAGAGGGAAAGTGGGGAGAGGGAAAGTGGGGAGAGGGAAAGTGGGGAGAGGGAAAGAGGGAAAGAGGGGGAGAGGGAAAGAGGGGGAGAGGGAAAGAGGGGGAGAGGGAAAGAGGAGGAGAGGGAAAGAGGGGGAGAGGGAAAGAGGGGAAGTAGGGAGAGGGAAAGAGGGGAAGTAGGGAGAGGGAAAGAGGGGAAGTAGGGAGAGGGAAAGAGGGGAAGTAGGGAGAGGGGAAGTAGGGAGAGGGAAAGAGGGGAAGTAGGGAGAGGGGAAGTAGGGAGAGGGAAAGTAGGGAGAGGGAAAGAGGGGAAGTAGGGAAGTAGGGAGAGGGAAAGAGGAGAAGTAGGGAGAGGGAAAGAGGGGAAGTAGGGAGAGGGAAAGAGGGGAAGTAGGGAGAGGGAAAGAGGGGAAGTAGGGAGAGGGGAAGTAGGGAGAGGGAAAGTAGGGAGAGGGAAAGTAGGGAGAGGGAAAGTAGGGAGAGGGAAAGTAGGGAGAGGGAAAGTAGGGAGAGGGAAAGTAGGGAGAGGGAAAGTAGGGAGAGGGAAAGAGGGGAAGTAGGGAAAGAGGGGAAGTAGGGAAAGAGGGGAAGTAGGGAAAGAGGGGAAGTAGGGAGAGGGAAAGAGGGGAAGTAGGGAGAGGGAAAGAGGGGAAGTAGGGAGAGGGAAAGAGGGGAAGTAGGGAGAGGGAAAGAGGAGAGAGGGAAAGTAGGGAGAGGGAAAGTAGGGAGAGGGAAAGTAGGGAGAGGGAAAGTGGGGAGAGGGAAAGAGGGGAGAGGGAAAGAGGGGAGAGGGAAAGAGGGGAGAGGGGAAGAGGGGAGAGGGGAAGTAGGGAGAGGGAAAGAGGGGGAGTAGGGAGAGGGAAAGAGGGGAAGTAGGGAGAGGGAAAGAGGGGAAGTAGGGAGAGGGAAAGAGGGGAAGTAGGGAGAGGGAAAGAGGGGAGAGGGGAAGTAGGGAGAGGGGAAGCAGGGAGAGGGGAAGTAGGGAGAGGGGAAGCAGGGAGAGGGGAAGTAGGGAGAGGGGAAGCAGGGAGAGGGGAAGTAGGGAGAGGGGAAGAGGGGAGAGGGAAAGAGGGGAGAGGGAATGGGGGGGAGAAAGAGGGGAGAGGGAATGGGGGAGAAAGAGGGGAGAGGGAATGGGGAGAGAAAGAGGGGAGAGGGAATGGGGAGAGAAAGAGGGGAGAGGGAATGGGGAGAGAAAGAGGGGAGAGGGAATGGGGAGAGAAAGAGGGGAGAGGGAATGGGGGGAGAAAGAGGGGAGAGGGAATGGGGGGAGAAAGAGGGGAGAGAGAATGGGGGGAGAAAGAGGGGAGAGGGAATTGCGGGAGAAAGAGGGGAGAGGGAATTGCGGGAGAAAGAGGGGAGAGGGAATTGCGGGAGAAAGAGGGGAGAGGGAATTGCGGGAGAAAGAGGGGAGAGGGAATTGCGGGAGAAAGAGGGGAGAGGGAATTGGGGGAGAAAGATGGGAGAGGGAAGGGGGGAGAAAAGGGGAGAGGGAAGCGTCAACCAGGGAGACGGGAAGCGTCAACCAGGGAGACGGGAAGCGTCAACCAGGGAGACGGGAAGCGTCAACCAGGGAGACGGGAAGCGTCAACCAGGGAGAGAGTTAAAAATAGAAAAAGAATTGAGAGGGACGAGCGGGGGTGAGGACAAGAATAGGTGAGAAGAGGGAAGTAGAATGCTGAACCGTGGCTAGCGAGAGTAAAGAAGACCAATGCACATGACAGCGTGACGTCACTATCAGATTCACTTGTAGGGATATGATCTAGGCTATCAGCAGCAATTTCGTCTAGTTTTCAGTTTGCTGTCTAACATGGTGTATTCTTGCGTTGTTACAAATTGCCGGGGAAATTATGCAAAAGGCCCCAAAGTACATATATTTTCTTATCCTAAATTTTCTCAATTTGGATACGTGCCATTAGAAGGGAAAATTTTATTCCAACCAAATATAGTAAAGTAAGTGATGTTATTTGTTAATAATTAAACGTGTATTTAATTATAACTGTATTCAAATACATTCATAACGTTTGATAACATTGTTAATATAAATTAAAGTACTTTCATAACGTTTGATAACATTGTTAATATAAATTAAAGAAACAATACTATTTATTGCTAATACAGCAAATATGTTGATATTTTTAACTGTTTATTTTCTTATAAGGCTAAAAAATCTATCAGGAAGGTTGAAAATTTAATTTTTGTTTTAGGTTTTAAAATTATAAACAAATAATTTTTACATGAGAATAATTGTCAAAATGTTTTTTTAATAATAAATAAAAACCTTTCATTGAGTATGTCCAAATATTTGAAAGTTCTATATTTTTTTCTAAAGTTGGTTTGAAAATTATTCATCTCGTGGCTATTAATGAAATTAGCCGTGACTGAGCGTTATATAATAAAATTGATTGTTTCTTTTTAGAATTATAAACAAATAATTTTTTTTACATGAGAATAATTGTCAAAAATGTTTTTTAAATTTATTTACTTGCCTCCCCACAAGGGAACAGTTAGACACAAGGTTGGTTTTTAATGTGGGAAAATTTAGCTCCCCAAAAAGGGGCACTCTGGATAGGAACAAAAATAAAATAAAAATTGTCTCAGTCATGAAGGATTTCTCCTCCACTGACCGAGGACAGAACAAATGAAGTGTAGCATCAGAACAGATACTACACTGTGATTATTGTAAATGTTTGTTTACTATCTTTTCTTAGATTTTAGCAATAGTTTACATTATGGTATGAATGTTTTCTTTAATTACGTTTTTAGGTATGTGAACATCATTTTCGGCCTGAGGATGTAATAAGTCAAGATTCGATGATAAAAGGTTGTGAAATAAACACGCAAGATGAGAACATTAGTCCGAATAATCTCTAAAGTTCCAAAAAATAACATTCCACCCATGTGATTTTTCTCTAAATTAAATTAAAAAAATATTTCTGCACTAGTAACTTTTGTTTGTATTTAAATTATTTGTTTGATTTCAATTTTTTGTATTTTATCGTTTGTTTTCATTCTTAAAATTATTTATCGATGGTTTTCACTTTTAAAATTATTCATCATTGGTGTGTAATATATTTTTTAATTCTTTGTTTCCTAACTTCATAATTCAGTTTTATCAGTATTAAATTGTATATTGCTTTAAAATTACTTAATTTTACATAGATAATATTTATATTTCATATTGAATAAAGTTCAGTTTAAGTATTAATCGAACTGTGTTCCGTTTTCTTTTTAAAAATGTTTTATTGCTCTTTTTCAAATGGCCCTCGTATAGTACTGACAGTCTGACAAATCTTACCTACATTCGCTGCATGCATTTTTCAGTTAACAGGCCTTCTTCTTCTTTACTCTCGGTGGCCGTGGCTGAATGCACTTTTGTTCCAGAAATGCCAGACTAAAATTTATCCACCCGATTTCTACACGAATTGTTTAACTCATTCATTTTCCTATAGACCAGCTGAAACGGTGGAGTAGAAAGAAAGCAAGAAAATGCGAGATAAAATACAAATATAAATAGACCAAGATATAAACACAAAATGCTTCATCTTTTATTTGGTAAACATTAATAATACTGGCGTTCAATAGTTTAGTTTATTTCATGGCATATCAACTAAACATGTTGAAAAGGTTGTTGGTTGGTTGGTTGGTTTGGTTGTTTTTGTTTTATGGCATATCAACCTTTTTCAGGTTATTTAATGCCGAATCTAGTTATTTTGAGGAACGATTTTTAATGAAGTATATTTTTTTTTAAAGTCAGATTCTATTTAACTCATAGTTGGGACCCTAACAGGTACTACCACTCCAGGTCAGAGTGGACCTGGGAGCAATGGCAATTAAAGGGTGGCTCCACACTCCCCAAGGCCCGCAAGGTGGGGCCTCACCATCGGATATAGTTTTAGGTCATATCCAGGATCGTTGTATAAAGGGTTCTTTTTAAATTTTTTTATAAAGGCCAATTTTTTTAAGATATGAGAGTATGGTGTGGGGGATTGTTTTTATCAAATAACTCTTTAATATTGTTTTCTTTGTATAATCGATTTCTTATGGTTACAAAATCAGTACATTCAATTAATATGTGCTTGATTGTGAGTGGTGTTTGACAAGGTATACAGATAGGTTGGCTTTCTTTTTTTAGGAGATATGAGTGAAATGGTTGTGGTGCAGTTCATTACAAATGCAGATTAAGGATTCATTGCATGACAGATAAAGTAATAATCAGCTCCAAATGACAATTCTTTGGAGGTTGACAGTTCAGTTCTCACTATAGGCCAGGTGTGTGCAATAGGCAGCCCGCGGGCCACAACCCAGCCCACCAGATCAGGTAATGTGGCCCTTTTTTGTTTTTTTGATAATTACACACTTTAATTTTGATCTTTTTTTTTTCAAGATCGTAAAACTAGTTTTATCATTTTTGATTTGACCACACAAAATTATTTCTAAAATAATTATTGAATGTACTTAATATATATTATCCACAATATTACTGAATGTACTTAATTACTTAACTATAAGTTCTCATAAGTCTACATAAAAGTTCTTTTTCTTATGGTAACTGGCCCGCATTGCTGTTACAAATTTCAAATGTGGTCCAACCTTAGAAATTGTTGCACACCCTTGCTATAGGTGATATAAGAATATAATTAAACTTAATTAAAACTTATAACCAATTATGGCTGACAGAACAAGAAAAATCTACCCTTGTGAATTAAATAATGTGTTCTGTTCAAAACGCCATTCAGATTCCAAAGTTTGAAAAGGCGTATCTGAAGAATGCAAGGCGGGGGGACGTATATTTGCTGAAATGCGAGAATAACAGTCAATATAAAAACGACAATCCAAATAATGTTTTCTGGTATATCAACCCTTTTCCGGATTATTTAATGTTGAAATATGTGGAAGTGGTAGCGTTGAAGTTTGAGTTTAGCGATGAAGATTGGAGTGCTGTGTTCCAGTTCTGCTGGAACTATTTCATCACTTGCACTAATGACACCCTCTCCCCACACACAGTTTCTGATGAAATAACGGGGTAGAACTAGACTCATGCCTTGGCATGGATAACATCAAAGATCATTAGGCTGAAACAGTGGCACTACTATTTATAACTTGAAAATCATAAAAAGTGAAAAATAGAAATGCTAATCAGAGGTTCAGGGCTGGGAGCAGGAGTGCACAGGGGTTTCTGTTCTCATCGATTCTTAAAGAATACCAAGTATACCTCAAGAGAATTGGAAAACTATAAATTTACCAAAATATAATTGTAGAAATATCTCCACTGCTGGAAAGCATTGAAGTTGAATGTAACAGTTGAGATATCCCATAAAATTCAGACTTTTTAAAATATGCTAGCCAATGTAACGCCAAAGTACCCACCAACCATAAAAAAATTGCAACATTTTTTTTTTTTTTTTTTTTACTCTACATTATATAAGTTGGACAAGACTTGAGTATGGGAAAGCCTCAAATTCCGAAGTTGAAAAATAAGTTTATTTAAAAATAAGATTTTCGACCAGTAAATACAGACAATATTTATACATTTTTTTTATATGGCATATTGTTATTAAACCTTACTGTAGATCAAAGGTTATATGTATATATTAGCAGGGCGTGCGGCATTGCCTGGTTGTAAAATACGCTTAAATATAATATTTTTATTAATTCAGATTTCATATCTATTATTATATTGGAGCCAATATATAGTAATGATTTAAAAAGTTAAAAAAATAAAAAAATGACTTCTGTGCCACCACCGAGAATCAAAACCAAAACGTTTAGCTTACAATTTATTTTTTTCCTTTGACGTAATATATTGGGTCCAATATAATAGGAGCATCTGCATTAATCAAAAAATCATACTTAAGCATATTTTATGACCGGGCAATGCTGGGCAGCGTGCTAATATATATATATATATATATATATATATATATATGCAAGTGGTCTTGTTTGCCTCCACCGTTTGAAGGCATTGTAATTGAAGAATTATAAAAACGATTCACAGACAAATCAAAGTATAAAAAAAAAACTTTAATTTTAAATAAATGTTTAAAAAAAATATTTACATCTTAATTGGTCTCTGAATAGTTTTTATATTTTTAAATTAAATTTAATGTCACTTTATTTTTATTCCTTCTCAATAAGTACATTCATGGACCTCACTTCAAAAATGAATTACTAGCAGGCTACTTGGCTTTGCCTGGTCATAAAATATGCATAAATATTACATTTTAATTCATGCAGATTTCTTAGAGAGTCAATTCTCTATTAATTATAATTAATTAATTATTAAATATTAATATCTAATTCTCCATTGTTATTATATCATAAGGATTTCAAAAGTTATAAAGAAATATGCCCTGGATACCATCCGATGGAATCAAAACCAGAACGTTTAGTGCTTCAGGTTTAACGAGCAAGCAAGGCCACCTGAATGGTCCACAGAGTTTTATAATTATTAAGATAAAATATTAAAAAAATGAAAATGGTGTTATGGGTTAGATGCAAAAGATGAAGATTCCCCATTCAATTTAAAGTCTTCCTGCTTGTACCTAAAGAACTGTATGATGTTGTCTGAAATAGATTCAATCTTCCTCTGAGGTCATCAGAACTAAGCCTGTCTGTAAGACAGGTGTTACACATCCATCGTATCATTTCTCGCCATGCAACTAAGGTCTTCAACACTCCCTGGCCAGGTTTCACTTCCATACATCATACTGCATACATATGCTCGAGATCTTATGCAACAGGAGCAACACTACTCGTTAGTAATGGCAGAAATTTCCTGACCCTAACTTCATCAACTCCTTACTCTTGTGATCACACCAGCATCTGCTCCATCTTGTGCTCCAACGGTATCACCAAGGTATTGGGCAGCTACAACAGCTTAACCATCCAGATACATTTTCTCAACATACCAGTTAAGTCCAATGCAATGACACAAAGAAGGAAAAAAAAAAAACTGAATTACACCCAATTCTCTTAGTCAAGTATTAATATGTAGTGCAATGCTTCTCAACCAAGAAGATCCCAACTCCCACGCCGGGAAAATTGAAAAGTTTCAGACAAGGAATTATCACTACAATTTAACACAAACAGGATCAAGGACCACAAAAAAAAAAAAAAAAAAAAACCTATGCATTATCTGTCGCAACTGAAAGAGTGGAGGGGGAGGGAGATATCATTTGGATACTGGATGAAAGATTTGTGGGCTGAAAAAGTCTGGAACCACTAATGTAGTAGTTATGTGTATAAATACCTAAAAAAAGGTTTCAGTTCATTTTTTTTTTTTCAAATTTGAGATACATGGCCTCTATTTAGTCTTAAGATACAATGGATACCCCCTGTAAGGGTGTCTGGGTGTAATAGTGAAAAAAAAGAGTTGCACAATCCTAACCACAGCTCCCCTGAGTCGGCACTGATTTACTCCAGTAGCAAGAAGAAGTCCAGGACGACTGGAAACAATGCTGAGATAAGCGGAGAGCACATACAGCACCTAGAATTACAAAATGATCACCATTTTAGTACTAACCAGGTTCAAAGTTGCTCAACCGGAACCTGTGTCAATGTGAATTATACCACAAGATTAGTGCATTGAAAAAGAAAGTTTTATTTGCCACCCTACCTGATATAAATTGAGTCTAAAAAAATAATTTCTTTTCTGAATTTTTGAGATGAGGACTAATTATCCTTATTACTTGAATTATTTCAACTACTGTTCTCATCTTCAGTGTTCTTTGCACAACACAAGGACTCATAGCACAGTGGATAGAGTACTTGATGAAATTCAGTTGTAAAAGTTATATTCCTGAAGATTGGAGGTTCATTTCTTGGTGCTGGTAACCCAAAAATACAACTGCAAATTGCTTAGGACTTTTACCCAGTCATGGCTGACAGAACGAGGGCATGCACCATGGATTAAATAAAATTCCATTCAATATTCTGTGCAGATTCCCAAGTTCAACAAAACACACCTGAAAAAGGTCAGAAGTTACACTGACCGAAACAAATAACACCCAAGATGAGAACAGTAGTCTAAAGAATTCAAATACAAAAAAAAAAAAAAAAAAAAAAAAAAAAAATCATTTTGCTACTGCTGCTGATGACAATGTTACTCAAATAATGAAAAGGTTAGATTTTGTTGATTTGCACTTAAGAGACGAGAGACATGACTGTCTGAAAAGATGAGGATGCAAAGAAATAAAAGGATGGCTGAATAGAGAAGCAGACAAATAGTCCAAGCTTTTAGGATAATTACAATGAATTGAGTAAACAAATTTAAGGAAAAGAAATAAAAGTGAATCTCTGTAAGGACGAAAATAAAGCGAGATCATTTTGTGTTCTCCACAAATACTGGACGAAGAATAGCTTGAATATAAAACACAAGAATTATATTTTATGATCAATATAAGAAACTTTTGACTAAGAAAAAATGTTATTGGAAGCTAAAGAAAAGATTCCAGTTAATGTCAGAGTTCATGCATGTGTTCATCTTGAAAAATGGCCAAATTTTTCATTACACACACACACACATATATATATAAAACAAACAAGTGACAAAAGTCTATATCATGATGTTAACCATCTTACAATTTATTCCTTTAATTAAGTTGACATTTACAATTCTTGACAATATCTGTTTCGTAGCACAAAATCATTTACTTAATTATCATACCAATCAATGAATCTATTTTGCACTTAACTCATCAGAAGAAATAGCAACTATCAATCCACCAAAAGGAATAAAATGCTTTTGGGCATGATTAAAAAATCCGAAAATTGGAAGAGAAGCTGCAAATACCTTATTGTTTTATCTTTTATTATGCCGTGTCAACAGCATAGAATTTAGAATATAGACTTTTGTTATGTGTTTGTTATATGCTCTGTAATTACATTGAGCTTCATAACTTAAGGATTAGTATAGAAAAAAAAGTGAAATATAATCGAAATAATCACATTTCCACAGAAATATATATATAGTATGGCATAATCGCATTGACACACTGGTTCTCGTCAGATCACCAAAGTTAAGCAATGTTGAGCCTAGTTAGTATCAGATGGGTAACCATTTGGGAATTCTAGGCACTGTATGTGCTCTCCGCTCATCTCTGCATTGGTTTCCAGTCGTCCTGTACTTCACTTGCCACTGGTATTTAACAATGTCGACTCAGAAGAGGTGTGGTTGGAGATTGCGCACCTTCTGCCACAAAAATTTCACGCGCAAGCAATACTTCATGGGTATCCATAATCTGTCTAAGACTGAAGGAGCCTGCATTGTGTTCACAAAATAAAACTTACTCTAGGATAGCGATACAAAATAGCTTTTAAAACTAACAAAAACAATAGAAAACAAACAAATAAATAAATTAAATAAACATGAATATACATAAACGACCACACACACATATATATATATATATGTGTGTGTGTATACACATATATATATATATATGTGTGTGTGTGTGTGTGTATGTGTAAACACATATGTATATTTATATAAAAAAAAAAAAAAAAGAGCAGAAATGAGGAAAAGCGTCTGCCTTTAACCACTAACCTAGATCCTTTGTTCGATAAAATGGATGCCCATTGGCTGATAGGAAGGGGCGCGGTGGATACTAGAAAGCTGATTGGCTAACTAAAATCCTCAACATATATAAAAGCAAGAAACAACCACAGAATTCGCGCATAAGCCTGACGAATCCTATAGTGGACGAAACGCCGAATATTCAGTGTAGCTTAATCGCCATATATATATATATATATATATATATATATATATATATATATATATATATATACACACACACACATATACCAGGTTAAAGGTATTCAAGAGTGATAACTAGGGCGGTGACAACAGAATATTCTTATCATTGTTTTGACTCTCCAGTATTTATCCGACACAGTTAATCAACCGAGAACCACATCATTCTATATAAAAGCATATAGATATCAACGGATATACACTCGAGAGTAAAAAGAATGAAAAGAATATGCTGTTGTCCTAGCCTTAGTCATAACTAATGAATTTAATAAAAGAGCAAGATATATTTATTAATATAAGCAAATTTACATGGTGGCGACACTAGACATGCTAATGTTTTGGTCAAATGATCGGTTAAAACAAGAAGTCCTCATTAGAAGACTTAATAAATGGTTGCTTTTCACAGAAGAAACCAACCCTCAAAATCACACACACACACATATATATATATATATATATATATATATATATATATATATATATATATGGCAAAACAGCTATATTCCAAATTCTAAGACGTTATTCATCTTACCATTTATTTATTTCCATATATCAAAACATCCACTCTTGACAGTGTCTATTCTGTAGTGCAGGAACAATCCTAATTATGTTAATTTTGAATATTTAATTCAATGCATTTTGTATATTCTCTTAATTATTATATTTAAAATAGATTGAGCTTCATAAATAAAAGAATTGGTATAAATAAAGAGTGCAATGTAATTGTAAAGGCTTATTTTATATCGGGAAATTCTTTTGAATTATTAATGATTTTGTATCTCCCTTATTTGATAAATAAATAAAAAATAAATAAATAAATAAATAAATAAAAAAAAGAAAGTCTTTTGGGGAGGGCAAGGATGCCCCCCCCCCAAATAGTAAAGTTTACAAAAAACATTTCTCAACCAAGAGTTCTATCTTCCAAAGATTCTGCAAAAGACAAGCAAGATAAACCGTTCATAGCAAATTTATCTATCATTGCAGTTTTCAGTCTTAAATGTGTAAGGCAGCCTTTTCTTATTTAACTGCTGTTTCTTTCTCACAGAAGAGATATAGAGAGTCTATTTCTGCTCTATCGTTATTTTCATGGCAGGTACCCTGACTGAGCTTCAATCTATACCTCCCCTCCCCTATAAAACATTTATGATAAACACTTGCCTATCTACAACCACTATCAAAAATATTACTTTATCTGTATCTAAAATTAAACAAAGATGCCATAAGAAAAGCTTCTTTTCTAAAGCTGCTCATCTGTAGAACAATACCACGAGGCTGCTTCCCAGCTGACTATAACATGACCGTTTTTAAGTCCAATGTAAACAAACTCTTTAAATAATCAAATTCTACCCAATTTACATCACTACAATTATAACAATGTTCACTCATTAACCCGAGTTATCCCAGAAAATCTATTCTAGTAAAAATTTACTTTTACCATAACTAATGTTTGTACAAAATTCTTAAGGTATGGTTATTGAGAAAAGTGCACATAAATGAACTGACGAACAGGAGCGAATTGCTAGGTCCAATCGCTCCTTTGTCGAGGGACCAATAAAAAAAAAAAAAATAAGACAGTTTAAAAAAAAAAAAAAAAAAAATTTTTTTTTTTTTTTTAAACTATTTTGTTATCCATACTTTGCTATTTTTTTTATTTTTATTTTAGCATCAAAACAATTCTCCAGGAGATTTTGTTTCTTAACTTTACCATATAATTTTAAAAGATAATTTGTGAGTAGATTTTGTGTCAGCTGTTAGATTTATGCTTTCATCCTCAACACAGTTGACATCTGGCGGGTCGGCCACCAAACATTAAATTTTAATTGGTCTCCTAATATCTTATGGATTATTTGGCAGAGTGAATAAAAATAAAAACAAATTTGATGACCTACTTGGTAAGTTTAAAACTTGGAATTGTATGCAAATAGCGAATGTTACCACGCACAAAGTAATGATCAGTATTGTAGTATTGGAACTACTACTACTACTACTAGTTTATCATTACTCATTCCAGAGTTCAAAGTTAGCAAGATTTGGGTTGCTGATTTGATCGAATGGTTTCATTCCACTTGATTCAATCCATTGCCAATATTTCTGTTAACCTATGATGTTTCAAGTCCTGGTCGACCCCTTTCTAGGTTGATCTCTTGGAAAGGCCCCAGGGACATCAAAGTTTATGATTCTTCTTGGCCACTTGTCGATTGCCATGTGTTGAATGTGACCAAATCATCTCGGTCTATTCCAGCGTAGGGTTTTATCTACTGAATTGAGGTCAAACCTGGATCAGTTCACCGAAAGGGTTCTATTAGTAAACTTTGAGGAGCATATCCATTGTATCATTGCATGATCGTTGAAAGTTAGTCTAGAAATGTCCTCAACTGTAACAAGCCAAGTCTTGCTAACATACAGGAGAACACTTCTGACACAATTGTTGTAAGCATAGCCTCTATTGTATAACGAGATGCCTCAGCAAATGAGGATTGGAAGGATCTCTAATTTTCTCCTGTGCAAAACAGATCCCGGCAGTTACAGCACCTTTTTGATTTTCGAATAGTGCTGTGTTTTTGGAAAGCCACCCAACCCAGCCTGATTCTGTTTCAATGTCATCTCATGATCACTGAAGAAAATCAGTCTATGCCCTAAATAAGTGAATTGGGTGACCTGTTTGATTGTGAATAGTCATATCTAAGTTAAACTGTGGTTTAGCTGAAGACATACATTCTGTTTTCTCTAGTTTTATTTCTAATCCTATCTCTTGTGTATTCTTTGCTAATACATTAACAAAAACTTGAAGTTTATGTGTGCTTTCATTAACAAGAGCAATGTCATCAGTGTAGGATTTGTCCAACTATACGGCAAGTCTCTTATTTAATCTAATTAATTATATATCGGGACACAATTATCATTGACAACTAAGACATATATTAATGTCAAACTACATCAAAACAAAGGTACTTAGAGAGTTATCTGCCCTTTATTTTTTTATATATCCAGTAGGTGTTTTTTGTTGTTTTTTTTTAACAATGATTCACCACTTATCAAGACCCAACAACCACCTTTTTCACCAGACCACGTCACCAAGATAGCGAAAAGTCAACTTTTTTTTTTGGGGGGGGGGAGAGGAGGGGGGGGGGGAAGGAGTCATCACTTATCAAGGCCTGTAGGCCACTCGAGGATAAGGGTTAATGAGTGTACAGCAGTCAATGGGAACATGTTGTAGTAAGTGGGAATTGGGTAAATTGGATTACTTAAGTGAATGACTTGTTCACGTTGGACTTGAAGACAACCATGTTGTAGCCAGTTGGAAAACAGGAAAATGGAACTGCAACTTCACTTGTTTAATATCCCGAGTAGTGTGAATGGGCAGCAATCCCAAACACCTTCTGCAAGTGAAGTTATGATACGATTGTCTTTCAGTCTGTTCTTGATAGCAGAGCATGATTTATGTAGCCATGCCTTGTAGAAGAAACGGAATTGAATGGAATTGCTACTTACCAAAAAAGAGGAAAGCTCTCCTGCTCAGTTTGCAGAAAAGAAGTCTGGTGCAATTCAAGGTTTTATGATACCTGTAAGCATTGGGTACACAAAAAATTCCAGTGGAATTGGTAGGTTTAGAGCGGATAACTTCTTTATGTGGAAGAAGTATAAGACAATGGAGACAGGGTAGAACTCAGGTTGTAACATTGTCCATGGACCAACATACATTGTGTGGAGTTTCAGTTGCAAAGGAGAACCAAGACAAATAACAGGAAATAACTCTGACTCGCCTGTTCTTTGTAGCAACATTTCTTCATTGTTACAGCCATGACACCACCCACATGATCTCCTTCTCAAGCATCCTACACGCCTTGCACGTGATCGTGAACATTATCCACATTTCTCACGAGATCTCGATTGTTAACAAGTCTCTCCTGAGATCTTTGCCTTTTATTTATAGTCCCTCCCCCATCACTTCTCGTGTATGTACATCCGCACTATGTTACAAGATGTAGAAAAAGTATATCTGGCTAGCGAAGCTATTGAGTTTGAGAAGTTTTGTTACCTTGGTGATACCATTGGAGCACAAGGTGGAGCAGCTAAACCTGGCTAGTGAGTGATGAAGACATGCGCTGCATGGCGAGAAATGAAATGAGAATGATAAGGTGGATACGTAATATGAATCTTAATGAGAGGAAGATTAAATCTGGATAGTATAAAGAGATGCGTGTGCAGAACAGGAGACTTTGTTGGTTTGGTCACATTGAAAAAAAAAATGGATGAGGATGACATAATACAGACTTTAATTACATATAATTTGTAAGCAAGTTGGAAAACTGACTAAAATGTCATTTTTGTTAACACTCGTATGTTTGACACTATTCAAGCCTCGATGAACAGTTTTTTCCCCATGTAAAGCCAAAATTATTTTCAGCCAGCCCTCACAACTTCAAACTGCGGCATGTGGTCATATCTGTTGCCAATAAGTTAAGCTTTCAAAATCATATGGGTTTACCTAGTTCTAGTCTATAATTTTGTAGCCACGGCAGCATTTGCGGGAAAAATTAGCCGAAAACGACCTAAAAATCGTGACAAAAAAATTTCAAAGCACCTAAAAGGCCATATTTCAAATATTACTCTTCCATTACAAAAAATGAAGGATCCAGGCAAGGAAGTACCATGTGTAGATAGACTTCTGCAAAAAATTATGCCTGAAACGCTTTCATGTTTTTTTTGGGGGGGGGGGTTAACTAAATACGGATTTATGTCTGTGACAATTTTTTATTTTTTATTTTTACAAAAATTGGAGAATTTTTAACTTTAGGGGCCCACAGGTTCGCGAATGCAATGTGGAAACTCAATCATTCCAATACCATTAACTGATCTGAAAACGCCATCTTCAACAAAATCTGATACATATAGGTAAAGATACACCTCATTTCAGAAAGAAATTTGGCTTCTGAAGCCAAAAATATTTTTTTCTGATAAACTAAATCACAGGCTCTAAAAAGGTCCAAATAAAAAATCTGTGTGATGGAAAAGTTTTTTAATGATGTTGAAAACATGCAGGAGACAATTTTTTGATTTTTATCCAAATTTAGACCACATATTTTACCACCCATGTCAAATTTTAAAATTTCCTGAAAAAGTGCATTTTCATGGGTTATATGCCAGAAAAAAAAAAAAAAAAAAAAAAAAAAATTATGTATAAAATGATGTTTCTGATGATGAACAATCATTAACTCTTCCATTCTTTCATTCATGAGTTCATATGATAATTTCGGGGGATTTTGATAAATTTCTGATATTTTCCCTTATAGGGTTGAAGGGAAATCCCAAAAGTACTAAATAGAGGAATGGACGCCCTGGGAAATTCCCTTAGTGCTACTAAGTCATATTCTTCATCATATCTGTTATATTTAGTGTTTATAGGTTCAGGAGAGAGCTAACATATTCAAATTAATCATGAATATAACTGCTTATTACTTGAATTTTAACAAAATGCCATTCAAAACCAAGCTAAGAAGGGTAGATCAAGTGCAGAGGGTGGCTACAGCAGCTTGTCAATTGAAGAGAAAGCTGAATACCATCTAGCCAAGATGCGTAAGAGTCGTTCTAAAGCTCCTCAACCACTATCTCTAACCCCAGAACAACCTTCCCTCCACACTTAATTCATTGCTTCTCCAGGCAGAGAGATAAACTGATAGTGAAATGGGTTGGTGAGGACAATTACAACCAGAAATCTGTGCATCAATTCCAAGAGCTTGGTGAAAATTTAAGTGATGCTGCTCTCGCTTCCAAATCCAAGAATATCATGCAGCAGTATAACATTGCCTTAGGGATGAGATTGTCGTACAGTGCTTAATTAAAACGATTTTTCTTCGTAAAGTGACTTCTTTTGTTTGCAATGATTTGTGTTATTTCTGACTTAACTAACCTAAACAGTTAATCACTTTGCAAGGTTCTGATTTCTTGAAATATTCGTTTTAATTATTTCTGGTGTTAAAAAATATTCCAATGATTTGTCTATCTTACTAGAATCGTCTGAAGCCCTTATATTCCCAAAATCTTTCATAAGCATCAAAAATGGGTCAATAATTCTTCTTGTCTTTTTGAAATGAAGAACCAAAATATTTCAAAGTTCAATTTTGGGCTTCTAGTGAGATATAAGTTAAAAGACAAAGCTATTATCGTGTTCGGGAAACCAGTCTCCAATTTAGGGATATTATATCACATTTTGAAAAAACTATCATATTTACGAAACTAAGCCATATTTTGTATTTTACACAATTTTTTGGAATTCCCGATTAAATTTTGACCCAGAAAAATGGTATAACATGCCATATAATCCTACTTTCAAAATTGACCTCAATTGGCCCGGACAGGAAAAAACTCTTCATGGAGGCTTGAACAGTGTCTTATATAACATTGAAATGGTCTGTTTATGAAAATCAGACTTATGGAAGACCCTAATCTATTAAAGGGAAGTTATGCATTTTTTTTTCAATTATTTTATTTTAGCTGAGGATGGAGCTACCTATCGGATGCCAGGCATTCACTCACTATCTCATATTCTAACTAAGAGGTCTTTTGAAGATTCTACCTGCCCCTTTAAGTTCAATCGTTTGTATCGTTCTTGCATTTGATTAATAGGGTATACTTGCCAGGTAGGTTTTCAAATTTTTTGTATGTCCAGTTACTCTTATAATTATTGGAATTATGAAGATCTTCCCGAGATGAGAGTTTCTTTTCCTTTCTTAGAAGTGCACGCCTGTGGAACTCTCTTCCGTTTGCCTGTTTCCCACCTGACTACAACTCGGATGTCTTCAAGTCCAACATAAACAAATTCCTGATAAACCGCCCCCTTAAGTTAGACACTTTATCAAATCTCCATTACTAACGATTACTACGATATTATCCCATTGATTACTATACACACAATAACCCTTATCCCTGAGTGGCTTCCGGCCTTGATAAGTGGTGACTACCATGTAAAAATAAAAATAATAAAAATAAAAAGCTCTTGGTATTTTGTTTTCTCTTCTCTCACAGTTCTGTTTAACCAAGCATCAATAGGGACACTGACTTCTATTAAGGTTGCTTCTTTCTCCTTATCTCTACAATTATATAAATGCAACTGTGTGTGTGTGTGTGCGTGCATGATAGTTCATTCCTTATAGACACCGAAATGGCTGAACAGATTGTCTTTGAAATTTACAGAACTGTAATGTATAAGTCTAGGAGTGATCTTAGTTAAGTTTTGAATACCCCCTGATAATCGAAACCGTTATTTTAATTTATCTATCATCGGTAAAGCCATTTTTTCCATGTCATCGCTTAGCAAGAATGATAGAACAACAGGCCGTGAAACTTCCACTGTGGGTAAGTTGATAGCGATCTTTTTGTTTAATTTTTTTGCATGACGTGGTTTGTAGGTTCAAACTCTGCATGTAAATTTCTTAATTTTTTTCCCCATTAACTGCAAAGAATTTTATAAAACACTCGGGCAATGCCAGACACCCCCACTAGTCTAATATAGAAAAGGCAAAATGGGCATGTGCGTTTGTGTATGTCTACGAAAGGCTTTTTGTGTCGGGGTTTTCACATCACTTAGATTCCGGGAGAAGTTTTTGCATACTTCCTAGATTGTAATATCTAAGATTTGAAAACAGACATTGTCTCTATCTTTTTTTTGATAGAGTTAAACAAAATTCCCACCATATTGTCATCTCGGCTGTTTGTCTTTTTCGTATAAATATCTTGACCGGTATAACCTCATAAGCAAAAGCTATATACACAATTCTGCTTTGTACGAGTTTTAGTCACTTATTAGTAAATTTTTAAAATTTTGTTCACATTCAATAATTTTTGTACAGCATCCAGCAAGCCATTCTTCGCTTTAGTAATTTCAATGCAGAAATAGGAGTGACTACAGTAATAAGTCCTAATAACCTATAATCTACTAACTCTTCTGCAAAACTATGTCAGTCTAGGAAAATTTTAAATGGTAGATGTTACTTCACCCACCCACCAGTCTTACAATCACTAGACAAGTTCATGGTTACAAATTAAGGCTAAAGAAATTTTGGTTCCAAAATTCTCTCTATATTAAAAAGCAAAAACAAAGAAAAATCTGTATGATGTATGTACCTGTGATAAAATGAAAATATATTAAAAAATCACATAAATTGATCAAGTAATTTCATTTTTAAAGAAAAAATAATCTATGAAAAATTAAGGGGAAATAACTCAATACTTCAAACTTGCAAGATTTGTTGTAATGCCTACAAATTCCCATTAATCAATTATTTTCTTCATAAGAATGAAACTAATTTATATAATTTTTGGAATATATTTTTCTTTCACCATTGTTACACATATTCAATTTTCCTTTATTTTTCTTATCCATAATTTAAATCTCACCTGTCTGTTTAAATGTATGGATGTTTGTATGTCTGCCTAATGGATTTTCACAAGATCAGTATTGTTTTGAAGCTCGACTCTTCGAACAACAAATATGGAAAATTAGCCAAAAACATTAATTCCTTCGCCCTCAACTGGGCACTTTTCTACAAGGAGAGGTCACCTTTTTCACCAATATTTTCGAAAGTCATCCCCTCTTTTCAATTGACTAGCCTTAATTTAAACCTTCATCACTTCCGGTTTGGCGATAGACGCAACGGCAAAGATGTCACGCTTTTTCCCGTTCTTTTCCTCCTTTGCGGTATGGGTTTGAGCCTGCCTGTCTGCCTACACCCACTTTTTTTTTTTTTTTTTTTTTTTTGCTCAACACACACACCTCTCCAAACACCCGGGCAATTGTAGGTACCCAGGCTAGTCTATTATATAAAAGGCAAAATGTGTGTGTGTTTGTATGTCTGCCAAAAGCTTTTGATATATGCGACAGATCCTGACAAAATTGGTATCGTTTTGAAGATCGATGTCTTGGACGGCAAATATCGAAAAATTGGCCAAAAACATTAATTCCTTCACTCAACTGAGCAGTTTTCTACAAGGAGGGATTTTTTTTTTTTTTCATCAACATTTTCGCAAGTCATTGTCTCCATTGGATTGACTACGCTTAATTCCAATGCTCACGGCTTCCAGTTTCGTCATGGATGCATCAGCTAAAACTTAACGTTTTTTTTTTCCACCTTCTTTTTCTCCTTCGCATTACGGGTTCGAGCCTGCCTGTCTACTACCACTTTTTTTTTTAACACCTCTCTTCACGCGGGCTGCCTCCCAGATAATGCTAGGCAATTAATAAGAGGGATGTTGCAAAAGTAATGCCTCCTATTTTTTTATTTTGTCTGAACAGATCAGAGGGGATTACAAATTGTATTGTTATAATGATTGAACTTATGCATTCATGTCCTGAAAGTTTCACCTTTTTTGTTGTAGATATTAACAGTGTGAGACTAAAAAAGCAACTTTTGTCAAAGGTGTGCATTAGAAGCAGAGCTGCGTCATTGAATTCCTCTATACAAAAAAAAACAAAAAAAAAAAACTGATCAACATTCCCCATCACCTGTTAAAAGTTTATGAAGCCGATGCGTTTGCCGATTTCAGAGTGGCAACAGATGTGAGTGACTAAGTGCACTTCAGACTTATACAACCGAGGCATCGTTTATCACTGGCAAAAGTGCATTGAGAATGGTGGTGACTATGTAGAAAAATAAATTCTGGACCATAAAAAGGTCATTCATTTTAACAGCACTACTTCCGTCTTCATAACTTCAACATTTGTTTTTGAGTAAAAAAAAACAAAAAAAAAAAAAAAAACGGTCCTTGTATTGAAAAAGGTTGGGTTTTTTTTTTTTCAACCATTGGCTCTCTTGGCTTTCAAAAAACCTTTCAAACTGACAAATCTATTCATTCAATTCATGCCAAGCATTTTCCAACCGAAAGATTAAAATTCTTTTCATAAGTCACCCATTAAAACGAGTTGTTCACAGAAGTATTTTAAGAGATATTACATTCAGTTCATCCATAGCTTGTGGCTTTCTAAATCCAGACTGTTATCTTTAGTTAACGAATTCTCGTCATGTCTATATTTAAAATCAAAAGGTTCCTTTATCTTAGCATTATTGCTGTCATGTAGTGATTGTAGCTGAAACATGCAATGTTCCGTTCAAAGCTTAAAAAAATAAAATTAGCAACATTGAATAGAAACGAAAAAAGAATTGTAATTAACCGATATTTCAGCCTACAGGAAAACACGCTTTTAAAAATAAACTTAAAATTGTGGTGCATTTTTTTAAATTTAAAATACGTAACTTACTATGGCTAAAGCCTCTTTAGAGTATATGACTTTCCCAACATTGCTTTAAAATAATTTTAAGTCTCTCAAATAATTCAATTAAAAAGGAACAGATTTGATTGGTTGGTTGTTTATTTAACGACATATCAATCCTTCTCGAATTATTTTTTTTATTTTTATTTTATTTTTATTACATTTTCACCCCAAACAAGGCAGCAAGATGTCGGTTCACGTTACACTTTAACTTCTGCACGTCAGGGCAGTTGGGGAAGTAGGGACCTG
Source organism: Euprymna scolopes (assembly GCF_053919585.1). Taxonomy (NCBI): domain Eukaryota; kingdom Metazoa; phylum Mollusca; class Cephalopoda; order Sepiida; family Sepiolidae; genus Euprymna; species Euprymna scolopes. The sequence goes on from NC_136507.1 coordinate 97,106,385, forward strand.
GAATGGAATTCCAAGTCTAGCGATTCTGGGGAAGAAACTACTGGAGTAGAAAGATCTTTTACATCTAGGGATCTCTACTGTGTGGGGGTGGGATTTAGCTGCCTGTCGGGTTTGTCGAGGGTGTTTACGTCGTGGGGGCACAAGTGCTTGTAGTTCGTCAGAGCATTCACCATTAAAATACTTGTAGAACAGGGAGAGGGATGCAACATTTCATCGATGGGACAGAGACTGAAGCTTAGATGCCAGTTCAGGGCATATCAGATTAGCGATTCTTTTGAACCTTGTCTAGGAGTGAGAAACTAGTAGCAGATGCACCAGCCCAAATATGACAGCAATACTCCATACATGGGCGAATGGTGGCCTTATAGAGGTACAGGATACTTTCGGATGTTAGTAGTTTTCTAGCATGGTAGAGAGAGCCTACCTTCTTTGCAGTGACCCTGGCAATGCTTTCAATGTAATTGTTCCAACTCATGTTTACTGTGAACATTAGGCCAAGCACTTTGAAAGATGTACTCTCAGATAAAGAGTCGTTGGCCATTGCTATTGGTGGTAGAGAAGGTTTCTTGTAATTATTGAAGGAAACTAGTTTAGTCTTGGCGGCATTGAACGTGACCATCCATTTTTATCCCCATTCCACTACAGATTGAAGGTCATCCTTTAGTGTTTCTGCCATTTCTTTAGATATGTGTTCATTTGTTTTCCTGTCGTGCCTGTTATAGAGTGTGGTGTCATCAGCATATATACCCATCTCAGAGGCAGTTTTGTCGGGGAGGTCATTTATGAATATTAGGAACAACAGAGGTCCAAAGATAGACCCTTGGGGCACTCTCGCATTTATATCATATTGTTTAGATGTACGACCATCGAGGACAACCTGGATTTTTCTCTTATCTAAGAAGGATTTAATTATGTTTAGTATTCTACCAGTGATACCGTATGATGTAATTTTCCTGAGGAGACCCTCATGCCATACCCTGTCAAAAGCCTTAGATATATCTAGAGCTACTGCTCTGCCCTCCCCGGCTTTGTCCAGTGAATGGTATATATGTTCAGAGATTACAGTTAGGATGTCTGCTGTGGAATGGGCTTGTCTAAATCCATATTATTGGTCAGTCAGAAGTTTAGCATCTGTAAGGTGATGGACTAGAGCATGGTTAATTAAGGCCTCAAATTTAATGTCGAATCCAGTAATTTTGGACAAAGTTTTTATGCTTTAAGTTCTTTATATCTTCAAATATTTATTCATGGTGTTTGGTTTGGTTGTTTTGTAGAGAGAAAAATTGTTTTTGTTTTTTTACTTTGCAGAATATGATTGAGTTTTGCAAGGGGCAAAAAAAAAAAAAACAATAAAGTTCGATGCATATTTAGTCAGGAAGCCAATATCTTCAAACAGCCTGATATGGTAGCACCAGATGCCCTAACACATATTACCACTCTGGTCCAAAGTTGACCTGGGAGCAATGGTAACTAAGGGGCAACGCCACATTCTTCACAGCTCCCAAATAGAGCTTCACCGCTGGATGTTTTAAGGTCATACTCAGGACCAAAAATGAAAAAAAAAATTTGGCACTTGTGCATTCTGGTTATTTTGGAGAATTTTCTTTTCATATTTTTAAGAACTCTTCAAAACAAGGGGAGACAAATCAAGATTATCCGAAAATGTCAAAGTTTTATGTAACTTAAGTAAAAAATAATACAGTAATTTGATACAATGACAAGTTCCGTTTCCAAAAAAAATCAAAAAATAAATTACACTTTCCAATAATAATTTCAAAACTATAAATTTTAGAATTCATACATTGTCATATGACAACTTTCATTTATTTCAGAATTTTAATTCTATTTTAATTCAATAAATGTTCAGATAATGTTTAATTTTGTGTAGTATTACTGGCATTTTTTGAAGCAGTTTGGCCTTCAAACTTTATATTTGGTCTTTTTCAAAGCATAATGTACAGACTAAAGAACAAGCACAATAATATATGGATAATATAGTTCTCGTTGAACCATCCCCATAAATAATCGAATTCTACCCGATTTACACCATTAACGATTACTACACTACCATCTTACATTCATTAACCCTCATCCTCGAGTGGCTTTCGGGTCTTGGCAAGAGATGATTTCCCAAGTTAAAAAAAAAAAAAAAAAAAAAAAAGATAAACTTTTAAAGTATATAACTTTATATTTGGCTTATTATCATTAATATGTACTGGCGATGGGACGACTCCAACATTCCTACTCTTTCAATTAATGCCAATACCAGCAAATTCATAGCTTCACTGTAATATTTATTTAATATCTTTCCTCTGATGAGAAGAACGCATTTATTTGAAACTTTGCGGATTAAGGAAATTTCAGTATATCTTATTTAAATATCCTATCAAATAATTCCTGTAAAATATAATTTACCGTCTTAAATTTGTAATATATATATATATATATATATATATATATATATATAACTACTTCATTTACTCACATAAAATTAATATATAAAAGTATAAATTTATGCGTAAACTTTAAGTATTTACTTCAAAAGTGCTCAATACATAGGCGCATAAGCCTGAAGAATCCTAGAGCGGATGAAACGCGGAATATTCAGTGTAGCTTAATCGCCATATATATTTTATATATATATATATATATATATATATATATATATATATATATATATATGTATAGCAAAAATCGTAATTAGTAAAAACCTGAAGAAAGTGCTCAATACTATTGCAGAGCAAATATGTTTTATTTATTTATTACCATTTTATCTGCTTAGTTACACGTTTAATACGATTCGGTAACCGAAACATGTGTAACTAAGCAGATAAAACGGTAATAAAAAAATAAAACACACACACATATATATATATATATATATATATATATATATGTAGATACAGAACAAATTTGAAATTTCCTCGCTTAAGCTAGGAAATTATCCAAAAAAAACAAAAAAAATCATGGCACCATTTTTTGTGAAAAACAAGCAGATGAGTATTGCATTTATCGTAATAATTATAAATCAAAAACGCTAGTTAAAAAAAGTAAAATAAAAAAAATTAAAAAATCAGCAATTGTTCAAAATGGCAGCTGTTATTTTTGTCACTGAGGATAGGATGCAAGATGGCAACAGAGACACAAAGCTGAACAGAAAAAGATGCAACAACCGACCACTCCTAAAGGACACAGTCATTGTACAAGAATAATGAATTGCCTCATAAACGGTTACTCATTTACAAAAAAATAGAAAGGAATCATTAGAAAGGAATTTTTACCATCCTTAAAAAAAAATAAATAAAAATGAGTCTTTACCAATAATTGGTCTGAGTATAAGAAAAAAGAGCTATACAGTTTTTTTTTACAAGAGTGTCACCACTTATCAAGGCCAGAACACCACTTATCAAGGCCAGAACGCCACCCGAGGACAAGGGTTAAATAGTGTCAGGTGATTGGTGAGGCAAAACAGTAATGATCAGTAAGGGTGGAAATTGAGTAGAATTTGATTGTTTAACAAGAACTTGTTTGCATTAGACTTGAAGACGATCATGTTGTAGTCTGCTTACATCACGTACGTACAAATTACCTCAACCTAATAAGGAGTAAAAAGAGGCTTGCTTAAGCATCTTCAACCCAACTACATTCTTCGTCTCTTTCTTTGATACAAACTTTGGTAACTGTTTCAATATGAAAAAAGGAAGTACAAAAGAAACAAGTCAAGCATGCGGGGTCCCCCTCCATGAATTAATAATTTACTTTCACTATGACTAATGTTTGTGCAAAATTTAAAAAAAAAAAAAACCCAAGGCGCAGTTATCGAGAAAAGTACGAACAACTGAACAGGAGTGAATTACTAGGTCCAATCTCTCCTTTGTCAGGAGACCAAAAAATAATGTAATCTACAGCCAACTATTTGACCTAGTTCAAGTCTTGTTTTTGAAAAGAAAGTAAAAAATTTTTCTGAGCCCCTCCTCCTATCCTTTGTGATTTTTACCATAACCAGCTTGGGGATCATACTAAATCGAAATATCTTAAGGTTTGTCAATGAATTTTTCGTAGACAGAAATAAGATTTTCTTTCATAAGTATACGAGTGGAAGTATGGGTAGAGTGATCCTCTGAAAAGTAGCCCTTCTGATTTTTTGGAATTAAAAGGAGTTTTATTTAAATAGTTGCTGCTCCTTATTTGAGGTAAACAGTTCAAAGTGCTACAGAACTGTATTGTCTTGTTACTGATGTTGAATCAATTTTGTATTCATTTTAAGCTCTTCCTGTAATAAAATAATCATTTAGGCACCATGCACATTATTTATGTGTGCGAGGGGGGGGGTCCATTATCCAAATACAAGCGTTTCATGAACTCAAGGAATCTTCAGGAAAATTGCATAAATGAAACTCATGCCTGGAATTGGAATCTCTACCAACTAAGCTACTCAAAATTTCTAACGTATATAAACAAAAAAATTATTTGGTTAGTTTATAATAATGCTAACTGAATGTACTCAATTATTTTTACTAGTCAAAGGGGAATTTATTCCCAACTTGCATTTAGGTAAAAATGCGCTTCCATATAAGTAATTGAACACAAACAAACAACATCTATGTAAAAATGCGATAAATTAGTAGTCCTGCGAGACAGCTCAGTAGAAGAGACTTAGGCTTTCTAATCACAAGATCCCGATTTTGAATCTCGCTAGATTCAGCCACTCTGATGAGTCGTAGATGACGAAACATGTGTCAGTGGATAATTTTTAAAAAAATATATATATAATACATATTTCGCTCTCCATTTGGGGGTACCAAACTGGTCAAAGAGAAAATTGTTCCTAACATGCATTTAGGTAAAACTGCACTTGCCTATAAATAATTGAATTCATTCAATAAGTATCGCTAACAAAAACAAACAACATCTATATATATCTATAATATAAAGCTGAATGTCTGTGTGTGTGTCTGGTCACGAATAGGCTCCTATATGGTTGACTATTATAGAAAACAGATCACATAATAATAGAAGATGTATCAAGACACAGGAATGGGTATGTTTGATCTGGCATAATGATGAGTTATTAAAATTGTGGGGTCTTCATATGCACCTGGTCCACAAAGTATGGAAATAAAAAATTTAAAAATTTAAAAAAAAAAAAACGTTTAAAGTGTTTTTGATATAGATGTACATAAGAATACTTTGATAAGTATGTTTTAACTTAAATAGGGATGGTATAATAAAATTGTGGGGTCTGCGTTCACGCCTGGCCTCCATAGAATGGAAATAGGCACAAACTTTAATAAAAACTTTTCATATCTATCTGCGTAAGTATACTTTGATAATTATGTGTCAGTTTGAAGAAATATGGTATAATAAAATTATGGGGTGTTCATTCGCACCTGACCTCCATAGAATGGAAATATGTCACAAAGTTTAACAAGGTTTTTTAATATAGATCCACAGAATATTGTGATAAGTGTTTCAGTGTGAACAGGTATGGCATAATAAATTATGGGGTTTATCTATTTTATTTTTACTTTCATAATATTTTGCTTTGGTTTTGATACCCCCGAATTCGAAGCTATCTCTTTACAACCTTTCTTTTCATAACCTATCATATTTTCACAATTAGAGTCCATTTTCTGTAGGCTGTTTTTGACCCCAGTCAACGACGGGTACTTTTGCTAGTGTATATTCCATTGCAGTTAACCACTTGATGAAGGCTAGACAAATTATTGGCTGAAACGTTGTGAAACAACAATTATGAAGAAGTGGATAATAGCCCGCAAAATAAAAAACCAGATTCATTTTCATGCTATCCAAAATAACAATACACATGAAAATAATTAAAATTGCTTAAAATATCTTATTAATGGCATACATAGAAAGCACTTGATCTAAATAAGATTGGTTTCAAATTTTTAAATCTGATCAAAAATAAGTTTTAACTATTTTTTTGTGCTTTGCATGTTTAGATATTTTTACCTATTTAATGCCAAATCTGTTTTGTCATGGATTTTATACTTTTTCAGTAAAAATGCTATATCTTTGTTAAAACACAAAATTAAACCATGAAATTTGTTATAAATGTATTTTGCGTAAGGAATCAGAATATTCGGTTCTTATTTAGAATTACATTTATTTAAAAAAAAAATATATATTTGATGCACGTACCCATCACGGAATGAAGATGTCATATTCCCAAAATCATGTAAATTGATAGTTTTTTTTTTATATAAGAAAATCAAGTTTTATGAGTCTGATGGGATATCTTTTTTTTAGGATGCATTAAAATTCAAGGGTGGACAACTCGATTTGACTACCAAGATTTATCTATTTCTCCATAAGTAAGAGATCATCAATGGCTGCTAAAAATACTTAATTGCTAAATCTCACAAAATTAACGGTTTCCAAGTAATCTGCAATAGATGCACATGAATATATTGCAATATAGTATGTATATTAAAAAAAAAAAATTTAGAACGGAAATTTTTTATTTTTTTTTTTACATGGTAGTCAACTGGAAGCCACGCGCAGATAAGAGTTATTGGGTGTACAGTAATCAATGGGATAATATAGTAATCGTTAGTAACTTACTTAAGGGGGTGGTTTATCAGGAATTTGTTTATGTTGGACTTGAAGATATCCAAGTTGTAGTCAGGTGGGAAACAGGCAAACAGAAGAGAGTTCCACAGGCATGCACTTCTAAGAAAGAAGCTTTGTTCATGAAATCTACATTTTCATTTAGGTACAGATAAGGAGTGGGGAAAATTAATGACAGTGGTTTCAGCTAGACGGGTGTTTTTCGTGAAAGATTGGCGAGGGAGGACCAAAGATTGGAGATAACGATAAAACAAAGACAGGCTCACAATACCTCTTCTGAGGTTGCAGGGAAGAGAAAAGGGCATTCTCCCCTAAGCTAAGAAGTCTATTTTGTACTCTGTCAAGGCAGGATAGGCTGTTTTTAGCAGCTCCTACCCAGATGTGGCAGTAGTACTCCATAGAGATAGAAAATTGGATCAGCAGTGAGATATCTTCTGGAGCGGTAGAAGGATCCTACCATTTTTCCAGCAACCTTGGTAACAGACTTTATGTACGTGTTCCATTTTAGATCAGGAGTAAAGGTCAATCCCAGAAGCTTATCAAAACATGGCGCCTCCCCAAGACAAGAACTATCCATTTCAATCGATGCCAGATGGGGATCAGAGCATTGATGATGTAAAGATAGGAGCTTGGTAATGCATTTGTCATAAAATTCTTAGTGGATAAATCAGAGTTGGGTCTGGCGTTAACGTTGCAAAATATTGCTAAATTGCGGCCCCAGTTCCGTCAGAAGTGAAGAAACAAGACTCTAATGAAGGTAACAAAATAAGGTTCTCTAAAAGTGACCGTCATCAGAACATCACAAAAAGTCCCAGAAGTAAGCCACAGATGGAGCACCTTACCCACTCAAATAGTTTGGAGTGTAAGTAATGGAAATGCTCCAAGGTATTTCTAGGCAGACAAGACGCCCCAAACAGACCCACTCAAAGACTCACGCTGGAAGGAAGCAATATCTTAACTGTCACATATGCAAATCACATCTAGCCAGGAGCAGGTACAAGCTAGAGCCAAAACGTCACTAGGTTTTGCAAAACTAAAAGAGAATCCGATCCGCCTTTGACCTCCAACTATCTCAAGTCAAGGTTACCTTATTTTTCTCACACATTTTATGTACAAGAATTTGAAATCTACTACTAGGGACTATCTAAAAATGAATACATTGCAAGATTTCTTTGGTAATATTGTATAGTAGCACTTTCTACTACCCTGCCCACTTCGCTAAAATATGAGATTCTATCTTTTGTTTGACAGTTAAAAAAAAAAAAGAGAGAGAAATTGCCAGAAAGAGAGAAATTTTTTTTAGAATTTAGAGTGAGGGATCAGTATAGCATATACATTTAATGTAAAATAATCTTCCTTTTCTGAGATTTAAGCATTTTAAGGCAGCCATCCAAATTGTTCTTTTTCTATAGGAGATAAATCCATTATTTTTATTACCCCCCCCCCTCTTTTTCTAAACAATTATATATGGTTTTAAAAGATTTTCTGTTGAGGAAAAGGAGGGAGGCTCGACACGCAAACTTAGGGTTAGTGGTAAGGCCAAGGGAAGCCATTTTTATATTGTCACTCAGAGTTAGTTGTAAGAGAAGTACTTATTTTTTATACGAACTTTTCAGTATGAAGCTATCAAAAGGATCTGAAGGACTGACTGTATTAACAGAAAAGAGTAACCTGGAAGTCGGTGATCATTTTATATTAAATTTATACCCAAAACTGATACCCCTTTCTAAATTTTTAGTGTATTCACACACGTAAACACTTAGGGGGGGGGAAATAGAATCTGTTTTGCTTTTTATTTGTTTGAATTGGCAGATAAAGTAATTTCTGATTAGCATTAAAGATCATAAATAGAGTATTTCTCAAAGGCGCCACTATTTTAGAAAAGAACCACAAACTGCGTTCACTTGTTGATAATCAAATTAGGGTTTGTTTTGCAATAGACAGAGGTACAAAAAAGTTGTCAAAAAAAAAAAAATATATATATATATATATAACAAATAAATGTTATCAAAGGCAAGATAAGTTACTTTTCTACCTAACTGGATAGATTTTTAGTGTTTTTATTTAATGTAAAATGTTTATTCGGTTCGAAAAACGAGTAATGTTCATATTTACTTTGCCTCCCCCACGAGGGCAGAGTTAGACACCAGGGTCGTTTTTTAATGTGGAGAAAAGGAACAAAAATTAAAAATTATCTCACGTCAGTCGTGAAGGATCTCTCCCCCACTAAGAACAAAAAATTTAAGTGTAGCATCAGGTCAGATACTACATTTTGATCTTGGCCCGAAGACCAAAACGAGTAATGTTGCACACTACCGGAGAACAAGAAAAGATGGCCGCGGTGTCTTTGAAGACTCGATAACCACTCCAAAATAAGAAATAAAACAAAATGGTGGTAATAACACACCCAATAAATCTCACGGTAACATTTATTGGATGGGTTTCTACCACTATTTTGTACAGGTCCGCCATAATAAAAAATAATAACATTATTACAGGGTTTCTTAACGTTATTATTTCTTCTCTGCATAAGTACCAATATTTTTTCAGGTGTCCACATGGAATCGCTTTAAAAAAAAAAAGGTAAATATCCAGATACGCTACTACAGAACACCGACCACTCTAATTTGTTTTTTTATAGGTAATTGAGGTCGCTGACAACGAATCTGATAGTCAAACTTGGGGCAAATTTACCGTTTGCATGGTATTAACCCCAGAACCCACGAATAACTTTCCACCATTTGCAGCTTCCGTTTATGCTACGCGCGTGCGCTGCAGCATGAACGATGGCTTGCTTCATCTAGCAAACTGCCTTCTCACATGGCGTACCAATCAAAAAATTACGGACTGACATTTTTTTAATGACTTAAAGTTAAAGAAAAGTACAAAAAATTGGGACTTTTTTTTTTGTTTTTTGTCTCACGTAGTTTTTAATGTGGTTTACAAAAACATAAGCACCAAACATCTGTTTTTCATTCTTTTTTTGCGGGAGGGGGATTCAATTATAGAACTTGTGGCTTAATAGGTGCTTTTGCAGTTTAGTTAAACGTTTTTCCGTCAGTAACGCACCGACATTTACCAAATAGAACACCATTTAACATTTTCCGAAGATTTTACTGTGTACATTGGGGGCGCGAGCGGGGGGGGGGCGGATGTGATGTTGGGGCGCGCGCGCCCCAACATCACATCCGCCCCCCCCCCGCTCGCGCCCCCAATGTACACAGTAAAATCTTCGGAAAATGTTAAATGGTGTTCTATTTGGTAAATGTCGGTGCGTTACTTTTTGAAAATTTGAAAATTCTATGTTCCAGGTAAAAAAAAAAAAAAACACAAATAAATTACCCCCCCCCTACTCCAACTTGGAGTGCTTTCCTTTTCTTGTTTTATTTCTTTTTCAGCTAATTTTAAATTTTCCACCCAAAAAGTGCTATAATGTATTTTTGAAAATTAGAAAATTCTATATCCTGGAAAAAAAAAAAAAATCCCCTCCTCCCAACGTAGTTTGCTTGGTGAAGCCGTCGTTTATGCTACAGCGTGCATGCGCGTAGCATTGCATAAACGGAAGCTGCAAAATGGTGGAAAGTAGTTCGTGGGTTCAGGGGTAAATACCATGCAAACGGTAAATTTGCCCCAAGTTTGACTATCAGATTCGTTGTCAGCGACCTCAATTACCTATAAAAAAACAAATTAGAGTGGTCGGTGTTCTGTAGTAGCGTATCTGGATATTTACCAAAAAAAAATAGAGGTAAATTTTTACGACGTGCCCCATGCCCCACTCTCCAGCGTATTATAAACATCCCAACCTCCCCATGTTAAGAACGGCTTTCGAGGTTGGGGAGGGGGGTATTCCGAAAAATAGAATATCATTGGGGAAAGGGGCTGACGGTGTTCTAAATTTAGTGATCAATGAATGAACATTTTCTAAAGTTTTTACGGAACTATACAAACGAAGAGCAAAACGAGTAACGGGGGAAAAAAATAAATAAAGGAAAACAAGAGTGTCTGATTGATAAAAAAAAAAAAAAATGATAAGCTTAAGTAAAATATCAAATAATTAAATTGAAAGTACAGATTTTTTTCTATTAAATTTCGTAAGAAAGCTACGGCTAAATCCGTTGGGAAACAATAATAACACGTGGTTTAATTCAAAGCCTTCGAAAAAATAAATAAATAAAACAAAACTTTTAATGTTAAATAATTCGAATTTTCTTTACTCTCTCAAATTAATTTTATTTGCGCAATTATTTTAGTTTTTGATTATTTGAAAACATAAAAATAAAAAATAAACTTTACAAGAAAAGGGAAAAAAAAGAAAGGTAGTTTTATAGAATTACTCCCGTTTGCAATCGGGTGTTAATTTTTTTTTTTGTTGTTGTTGGGGGGGGGGCTGTAATCAAATTTCTCACAAATCAATAAATTTGCGATGATTTAAAATAACTTATTTAACAACACAAAATACGTAGAAAAAAAAATAATTTGGCGTCAAGTTTGGACACGGGAGTGATTCTATAAAAAAAAAAAATACCAAACTAAATTTATTGATAACTTCTTTAAGGATATTTTCGTACTTTTACTGTCCAGTTGTCATGTTGTTCATCTTTCCTATTCACACAAAATATTACGTGTAATAATGATAAATGGTATAAGAGCGTGAGAATAAATATACACACCTAAAGGTAACAACTGCGAAGGATTTGTAAATGTGGCCGCCATGTTTCACGTGCACAGAAAATATAGAACGTCAGTGAGCGCCACCTACCGGCATTATAAAGCATTTCCAGAGATCGGAAAACGTCGGGAACATTTTCTACGGATGCTCAGAAATGCCATAATACTCCTTTCTCGAAATATTTATTTATTTATATATTTATTAGGTTGAGTACAAAATTCTTGCGGCATTTTTAATTTGGATTTCTAATGATGTATTTTCAAATAAGTTTTCGTTATAATACCTTTACTTTATATATCATTTTAAAGAGCGTTTTTCGCTCTATCTAATCGTTTAAATAGCAATCGTTTTAAAATAATTATGTCCTCTTGTCAGAACGTTGAAAAAAAAAACAGAAACATTTTCACAATTTTCTTATTTCACTTCAATTCAAGTAAAGCTGAAAAGTTGCTGAAACAGTTCGCAATATCAACGAAGCATTTGGCCCAGGAGTTACTATTAAACAGTGGTGGTTTAAGAAATTTTGTGGCGGCGATAAGAGTCTTGAGTATTATGAGCGTAGTGGTCGGCCATCGGATATTAACAACGATCAATTAAAAGTCTTAGTCGAAGCCAGTCCATGCACAACTGTTTAAGAACTTGCTTCTGAATTAGACGTAACATATACATCAATTTCCGACCACTTGAGAGAGATTGGAAAGAAAAAAAAAATTTGATAAATGGGTGCCTCACGAATTGGACGATAACCAAAAAAAAAACACCATTATAAAGTTCCGTCTTCCCTTCTTTTATGCAAAAAGAACAACCAATTTCTCGACTGGGTTGTAACTTGTGATGAAAAGTGGATTCTTTACGACAATCGGCGATGCTTGGCTCTGTGGTTAGATGCCGACAAAGCTCCACAACACAAGCTTCTGGGTTTGACCTTTACTCCTGATCTGAAATGGAACACGTACATCAAGTCTGTTGCCAAGGTCGCTGGAAAGATGGTGGGATCCTTCTACCGCTCCAGAAGATATCTCCCTACTGATGCAATTTTCTATCTATATAAAAGCCAAGTACGTCCAAGGATGGAATACTGTTGCCATATCTGGGCAGGAGCTGCTAAAAACAGCCTATCCTGCCTTGACAGAGTACAAAATAGACTTCGTGGCTTAGTGGGGGATGCCCTTTTCTCTACCCTGCAACCTCTCTCCCACAGAAGAGACGTTGCGAGCCTATCCTTGTTTTATCGTTATTTCCATGGCAGGTGCTCGTCTGAACTCCAATCTCTGGTCCCCCCTCGCCAATCTTTCACGAAAAACACCCGTCTAGCTGAATCCACTGTGAAAATTTTCCCCTCACTCTTTATCTGTGCCTAAATCAAAACGCAGATTCCATGAACAAAGCTTCTTTCTTAGAACTGCACGCCTGTGGAACTCTGTTCCGTCTGCCTGCTTCCCACCTGACTACAACTTGGATGTCTTCAAGTCCAACGTTAACAAATTCCTAATGAACCGCCCCCTTAAGTAAACACTTCATCAAATCTCCACACTAACGTAATGTACTTGCAATCACCCTTATCCCTGAGTGGCTTCCGGGCCTTGATAAGTGGTGATCACGGTGTAAAAAAAAAAAAAAAAGAATCCCAGGTTGCTCAAATGATGTGCCTAAATATCACACAAATAGAAAATCAGCAGGAGTCATTTGTCGTGCCGTATTAAATTATTTATTTTATTAGGTGGTGCCCTAAAAGCATTTAAAACCCTAAAAATTTCTGAAAAAAAAAGTTTGTTTATTTTTTACAAAAATTTTAGCGGGGGGGGGGAATGCCATTCTGTATAATTTCAAATCATTTGTTTCTTGTTGTTCTTAACATAAAACTCTCAAGTTGCATTCGTGACATACCTAAATGAATATAGAAAAGTAGGAGCAGCTGTTGTGCCTTGTTATACATTTATTATGCCTTAATTTGACATACATAATTAATAAAACCTTACTATAGTGACACAATAATATTCCAAAGAAAAGTAATTTCTAACTTGAATTAAAGTTTTATAAGATTGACATTTTTTTCAGGGTTTCTTTTTTGTTTTTGCTTTTTTAATTTTCTTCCTTTGAAGATTGTAACGCAGGGTATGAGGGTAGCTGAACCAGCTGCCAATATTACCCTGCGTTTTATTGAAACCAACTGAGTGTGGGTCATCATATATTCAAGACAGAATCTGCACCACAGTCTAATGGAAAAATAATCAAAAATACTCGAGGTTCTACGTCCAAATAAAAATATGGGCGATTTCCTAAGAAACAAGATCTCCAATAAAATGAAATGACAGCTCAAGCAAAAGTTACGTTTAAACCAGGACCAAACTCAAAGAAAACAAACCTGCCTCCTCCCTTGAGGCTTGCATTTACTAATATCCGCGAGCTTAGAACTAACTTAGATGATGTTTGGTCATTTCTCCTTGTAAACACCCCGGATATCTTAGCACTAAGTGAAACTAACCTTCACTCCTCCATTCCCTCTAACCACTTTAACATGCCTGGTTATCTCCCACTCTACCGTAAGGACTCGGACAGACATATGCATGGACTTGGAGTCTATATTCGAAACACCCTCCCGCTGACTAGAGGTGAAGATGCTAAGTTAAGCGTATTATCGTTTAAAAAACAAAAGTCAATAACAAATCTCTCTCCCCCCTCTTTCTCTGTCATATATATATATATATATATATATATATATATATATATATATATATATATATATATATATATATATATATATATATATATATAAAATTTTAGTAATTCAATAATTTAAAATTTATGATATATGATTTATTTACCGGACTCATCATCTAAACAAAGAAGAAACCAGTATGCCTACTTCGGTTTGTTATCCTGTGTCGTGAATTATTAAAAATACAGATTGGATCCGATTACCTCACTGCTACCAAGGATTTTCACTTCGGATTTTACCATGCAACTTGGATGTGAAACTCAATATCCTTTTCATTAATTTCCCTTACTCTATGATATTTAAAAACTTTAAAAACTTCTAATTATAATTTTCTATGTTTATTGGGTTTTTTTTTTCTCAAATTAGGTGTAAACTATTATAATGTTTGCCAAGATTTTCTCCTCTGAAGAGATGGTAGACATTGAAAACCTATAGTTTAAGGAGATACTAATTGAAATGTATTCTTTGTCTTACATATAATAATGAAAATTTTCTTGATTTGAAATTTAACCATTTCACGTCATAAATTTTTAATTATCGAATAACTAAAATTTGATTTATTTACTCTTTCTGTACACCAGTAGATCTATTGTATAACTTTATTCTGAAGTATATATATATATATATATATATATATATATATATATATATATAGAGAGAGAGAGAGAGAGAGAGAGAGAGAGAGAGATAGATAGATAGATAGATAGATAGATAGATATATTCAATTCAAGCAAACATTATTAAATACAACGGAGATGCTTTGCTTTATAAAAGTTCCATAGTTATCATGAGCGCTTTCGATTCGACTACAAATCATCTTTGGGTGGATTTCATGCAGTTGATGGTGTAAAAGTGAATATGAGCGAAAACAGAAAGTAAAAAAGTGAAAAGTAAAATGCGCAATAAATTGTATCGAGTGATGGGAGGTTAAAAGTATATAAAAAGCCGATTAAAAGTCGGTTAAAAACTAAGTCAACTAAAAATCTGAATTTTAAAATCAACGAGTTTACGATTTTAAAACTCAGATTTTTTATCATTTCATTAATATTTTCGATTTAGATACAAAAAAGATTTTACGGAAAATCGAAAAAAAATTTTTTTTAAATCATAAAGTTTTTTTTTTTTTTTTTTTACACACTGATCACCACTTATCAAGGCCCGGAAGCCACTCAGGGATAAGGGTTATTGCAAGTACATTACGTTAGTGTGGAGATTTGATGAAGTGTTTACTTAAGGGGGTGGTTCATTAGGAATTTGCTAACATTGGACTTGAAGACATCCAAGTTGTAGTCCGGAGGGAAGCAGGCAGACGGAATAGAGTTCCACAGGCGTGCAGTTCTAAGAAAGAAGCTTTGTTCATGGAATCTGCGTTTTGATTTAGGCACAGATATAGAGTGGGGGAAATTTTTCACAGTGGATTCAGCTAGACGGGTGTTTTTCGTGAAAGATTGGCGAGGGGGAACCAGGGATTGGAGTTCAGACGAGCACCTGCCATGAAAATAACGAGTATCTCCATTATATTTAATAATGTCTGCTTGAATAAAAAAAAAAGATGCCTAAATATACTAATTATATAGTCTGTTTATTATGCAAACATTATTGGTTACATATGTGTATATATGTTTCAGTGGAATTCCAATTCAAAAAGATCACTTCATAAAACCAAAAAAAGAGCGATATTAGTCTGATGAAGTAGTCTCTTTGAATTGGGATTTCACTGAAACATGTATGCACATATGTAACCAATAATATTTGTATAATAAACAGGCTTTATATCAGCTCTGTCCTCCATTGAGCACTCATTAATAATCATGTGGGTTTCATTGGATTTACATCTAGGAAACCAATCTATACACACACACACACACACACACACACACACACACACATGCATGTTTTAAAATCCTATGTATTCAAAAATATATTATTTAGTAAAAGAAACAAAACTGGTACAGTTGAAAAAATTAAAAAATGAAAGTGAAAAAAAAAATCTCCTTTGGTTAGTATTGATTCTCTGTTTCCTGTGGATACATTTTGTCCAGTTGATCTTGTAATAGCAAGCTTTCTACTTCAGTTCACATTTTAAAAATCCTTGCTGCTTGGGTCAATAACTGGCGAAGAATCTCTACAAAGCGTGACACTATGCAATATCAAGCGTACCATGAATGGCTACAAGAAGGGGAATTGGTTTATCTGCAGAAGAATCGAACAACGCTTACTGACTCATGGGAAACATAAATCAAACGCAAATGCTGTAATACTGCTTGTGTAGCATTAATCGATTTTTAGTCTCTTCTTGCTGATGAGTCAACATTTATCAAGGCAAAAATACACTCGAGGATAAGCCTTACTTCAACGTATAGAGTGATTGTTGAAAACAGTAATTTCTTCTCCTGTTGTAAGAAACTGCCATTGTTACTGTTACTGACCCCATAACCCACCAGGATTGTAGGAGTGCAGCTGATTCCATTAGGTACAGCTGTGGGAGAATGCCTGGGTAACATTTGTAGGGAAAATTGTGGAAACCAAGAAAAATGCTTACTGTTAAAGTGTCTGTGCGTCATGTGGAATCAAAGAGGGTGTGGGAGAAGAAAGAATCAAGATGGCAGCGCCCACAACTTTTATAACTAAGCAGTCTCGCAAAATGATGCAAAATTTCATAGCTCATGTTCAAAATTTCGCTGCTTGACTATATGAAAGGAAGCCGTGAGGAGAATTCAGACAGATGGTTACGAGAATCCTTGGAGATTGTTGTATGAGAATCCATGAAGACTGTTGCTGCATGTTATTGAGTTACTTTGCTGTGTTGCCATTTTTATTATTACTTTTCTTTTTTTCTTTTTTTGTGTTATAACATTAAAATTTTTCCGTATCCAATCAAGGGTATTGTTGGCACACTTCTTCTCTCTGTTCCGCCTTCTTTTGTTCCTTGCAAGATGTGAGTCCTTATGAGTCCTTCTGAGGATGTTACGTGCCTATACCCTCTGAGTTTCCTGTTTTGTTTCACGCTGATCAGTAGGTCTTTATATTGACGCACTTGTTGAGTGACCTTTCTGCAGGCTTTATTGTTAATGGCATGGTACTTGTATGAGATGCGTAAATTATGATTGAGATTTCTAGCGCATTTAGCAGCTTCACTTTGGTTCCGAGAGGAATGTTTCTCTCGTTCTTGCCAGAAACATCACTGGTATAATGGCATAACAACTGAGGTGTGTCATTTCCAGCTAAGAATATATTCAGTAGAGAATTGTGAACATCAGCTCCCTATGTATTTTTACATATAAGAGAATCCATGAACAAAGCTTCTTTCTTAGAACTGCATGCCTGTGGAACTCTGTTCCGCTTGCCTGTTTCCCTCCCAACTTCAACCTGGATGTCTTCAAGTCCAACACAAACAAATTCTTGATGAACCGCCCCCCCCCACCTTATCAATTCTTCAATACTATTGCTACACTATCCCATTGTACACACAATAACCCTTATCCCCGAGTGGCCATTGGGCCTTGATAAGTGGTGAACTCCATGTAAAAAAAAAAGAAAAGAAGCTCAACACATAAGTAATCATGAAAAGTGATTTTTCCATCAGAAAATTTTAATCCCATTTTCATTACAAATATATTTATTAAAGTTGCAATGTTTTCATTTTTACAAATGCGCAAAGCAAATAGGGTGCTAATGTATTAGAGCAGTATCAATTTGAAAGATAAATTTGGGGTCTCTAACACCTACGCAATTGAAAAATGGTCTCATATCCTCCGTCTGTCTTTGCTTTCTTATTAACTAGCCTGGGTACCCGGCGTTGCCCGGGTGTTTGGAGGTGTGTGTTGAGTAAAAAAAAAAAAGTGGTAGTAGGCAGACAGTTAGGCTCGAACCCGCAACGCCAAAATCAAATCTCCAATACTAACGATTACTACGATACTATCCCATTGATTACTGTACATGCAATAACCCTTATCCCTGAGTGGCTTCCGGGCCTTGATAAGTGGTGACTACCTTGTAAAAAAAAAAAAACGGCAGAAAAGTAAGTGAAAGAAAATCTGACGTCTTACCGCTACTCCATGATGCAACCGGAAGTCTAAAGCGTTCAAATTTAACGTAGGCATTGCAGAAATGGCGTTGCTTTTAAAGCTCCCACGAAAGCAAATTGGACACAAGATTATTTCTAATGTGGGGGAAAACCAGCTGCCCCAAAAAGGGGGCACTCTGGCAGTATCCAAATAAATAGTAATTATCTCAGTATGAAGGGTTTCCCCTACATTGACCAAGGACCAATTACATAGCAGATACTACCTGGACCAAAGGTCAGGCGTTTTTGATCGAATAGTTTTGCTTTATTTATATGAAAAAGACAAACAAACACTGGAGACGACAGCATGGTGAGAATCTTGTTTAATTCGATCAAAAAAAATAAAAATAGAGACACTGTTTGTTTGTGAATGCGAGATATTACGATCTGGGAAGTAACTTCTAGCGGAATCTAACCAACGCAAGAAGCCATTTTGCCCTTTATATATTAAACTAGCCTGGGTACCCGGGATTGCCCGGGATTGCCCGGGTGTTTGGAGGTGTGTGTTGAGCAAAAAAAAAAAAAAACCAAAAAAGTGGTAGTAGGCAGGCAGGCTCGAACCTGTACCGTGAAGAAGGAAAGAATGGGTGAAAAAAAACGTGACATCTTTGCTGTTGCGCCCATCCTCAAACTGGAAGTGCCGAAAGTTTAAATTAAGAATAGTCAATCGAAAAGAGGGGATGACTTTTGAAAATATCGTCGAAAAAAGTGACCCTTCCTCGTAGATAAGTACCCAGTTGAGGGTGAAGGAATTAATGTTTTTAGCCAATTTTTCGATATTTGTCGTTTGAAGGGTCGAGCTTCAAAACGATACCAATCTCGTGAAAATACGTCACCTCTGTCGAAATTTTTAGGTAGATATACAAACATATATACATATATAGGTACATACATTTAAACAAACAGATGAGATTTATATTATAGATTATTAAGAAGACAATTTTTCCTTTTAATTTTTATTTACTTAAAATAAATGCGTGTGCAAAACATTATGTAATATAGTGCATATGAGCGTGTAGAAAACTATCAGCAGTAGCGAACGATGGCTGGCTTGCGAAGAGATTAACAGCAGCAGCAGCCAAAAAAGCGTATATGCAAATTGTGCAAGAACAAAAAGGAAAAAAGGAAAAAACTGGACCATGTGGTTAGGAGAAGCAAAGTGCGCACCAAAGAAAATGGACTTGTAAAGTTGAGGACAAGAATGGGACGGCTGTGGCCAGCATGCGGTTGGAGGAAAGAGAAACACAGTCAAGCTAAATGGACATGTGGCAGCAAGAGATTTTTTAAGTGGTGTCAAGACGGGAGAGTAACAGTAATACAAATTTTTGTTAAAAAAGAAAATGCTGACCTGAATTTATTTATATTTTCGTTTGTTTGTCCATTTGGGACATTACGTTAGAATTAGAGTTTATTATCATAATGAAAGAAAAGACTGACCATGGATTTTAGACAATTAAATTAAAATGACATTTAACTTAGACTAGATTAATTTTATCTTTTTAAAAGGTCTATGTATTGACGTAATTTTTTTTTTTTTTACATGGAAGGTTATCACTTATCAAAGTCCAGAGGCCACTCAAGGATAAGGGCTAAGTGTTAGCTAGATGGTGAGGCAAGATCAAATAGGGTGAAACTTGAATAGGGCTAGATTATCTAAGTGGACGACTCAATAGGAATTTATTCATACTGGATTTGAAGACGCTCATGGTATTGTATTCCATAGACAGACAGTTCTACAGAATAAATTCTGCTCATGGAATTTTAGTTTAGTTTTAGGCACAGATAGAGAGTGTGGGAAATTGTTGGCGGTTGTTGCTAACATTTTAGAGGGAGGGACCATAGATTGAAGCTCTGTCGAGCACCTACCTTCAAATTAAATCCATTGTCAAACAAATGTTTCCCATTCTTGTTGATTTTGAATAAATAAACACAAAAAAGAAAAGTTTCATTCTTAAAAGTTAATTCGAATTAATGTTGGATTTCAAATCATTTTTCAACTGAGTAGGTTTTGCCATCCCAAATTCATTTTTTTCAAATTGGTAGTGCTCTAATATTTTTAACAACGTTAAACAAAGTCTATGTTAAGAATGGCTTTCTAAATAATAATGTTATTATTTAGAAAGACGTTCTTAACATGGTAGAAGGCTTTTTTTTTTAACTATTCTGCACTTTTACCTAACAATTTAATAAACAAAAGAAAAATGTATTGTTTTAAAAATAAAAATAGTTTACAAATAACAAATGCGTAAGGGAGGTTTAATGAATAATGCCTCTAACCCACTTCCAGTTGTCTGATCTAGCTGAAATTTTGCATGTGCAATGATTTATATCTCTTTGGGTTATGTAGCAAATGATAGCTCTGAACTAATTTGATTTTTGATTTACAGATGTTTAAACTGAGGTGTGAAATAAAGCCTTTTGAGTATCATGCAATGATCTGGATTTTGTATTTGAAAGGACACACACTACGGGAGACTTTTGCTGAAATGAAAGAAATGTATGGTAATGATGTCCCATCATGTGACTTTGTAAAACGCTTGCATCGTGAATTATAACATGGCCGGAAATCTTTGGAAACAGCTCCCAGATCTAGTCGCCCTCTTACCTTCTACTACATGAATGCAATGAGAGTACTTGAACTCACCATCTCCAAAGAAGACAAGGGTGCATTCCTCTGCTAACAGGATCATGCTCACAGTTTTCTGGGACCAGGACGGAATAGTGATGACCGATTTCTTTGCAAAGGGTACCACAATTACAGGAGCCTATTATGTTTTACTTTTGAAGAAATTAAGAGAAATTATCGAAATCAGGGGGCGGGCAAAATCGGCAAAAGTATTCTCCTTCTGAAAGACAATGCTTTGGTCCACAAACGGGCATAACGCCTAATCAAAAGCACAGGTGTGTGGCTATGAAATCCTCTCTCATCCTCCCTACCCTCCTGATCTTGCACCCTCTGACTTTCACCTCTTCCCAGCCATGAAGTTATTTTTTGAAAGGAAAACATTTCCAAAGTCACGCCGTGGTTGGAGATTTCTGAAGTCACTCCCTGGTTGGAGAGCCAACATGGGGTGTTCTACAAAAACGGTTTCTAGAGCTGCATTAAACGATTGGAGGTAATTCTGGTGGAGAGAAAGACAAATAACTGTGCCAAGTTTTGTTGCTCTGCTGCAATGAGAAGGTGGTCAGGGGCATTACTTATTGAAGAGATTTTCACTTTTATAGATATATAGATATGTGTGTGTGTGTGTGTGTGTGTGTGTGTGTGTGTGTGTGTGTGTGTGTGTGTGTGTGTGTGTGTGTGCGTGCGCACCAGGACATAGAAATTTCAACATTAGTATTTGAGGGCATGTTTAAAATATATATATAAACAAATAAATAAATAAAATAAAACACTACTTTAAGGTCAAAAGTTAACCAAGAATAAGTGTTGGATAGATTTTGACTCAGAAAACAGCAATTCTTCCCCCTTTATCAGAACATCATTTATGTAATGTGAGGACTAAAGAACATAATGAGTAATGCTGCAAAATCATTAAAAAAATTATATATTCGATCCATCTCAGCATATACCAAGGTCTAAGTCGATTACAATTATTTCGCATTGCATATTGAGGCAATATGCCTAACTCTCTCCTTGATATTTGTTTTATCTATCTTTGTGAAGATGGATAAATGAATTGGTTGATTCGTTTTTATTTTTTTTTTTTTTACAAAGGAGTCAGTGCTTATCAAGGCCTAGACGCCACTTGAGGATAATGGTTAATGAGTGTTAATGGGACAATATCGTAGTAATCCTTAGTTGTGGAAATTTGGTAAATTTGATTACTTAAAGGGATGGTTCATCATCACGTTGGACTTGAAGACGACCATATTGCAGTCAACTGCAGTGCATGGAAATGAAAGAGTTCCACAAGCGTGCAGTTCTAAGAAAGAAGCTTTGTTCATTGAACTTACGTTTAGGTTTAGGCATAGATATAGAGTGGAGTAAATTATTGATAGTGGTTTCAGATAGAAACATGAAAGTTTGGCAAGGGGAGACCATAGATTGGAGCTCAGACGAGCACTTAGCATGAAAATAACGATAGAGCAGACAGGCTTGCAATGTCTGTTCTGTGGGAAAGCGGTTGCAGGGAAGAGGAAAAAGGCATCTCCTACTAGGTTATGAAGTCTGTTTTGAACTCTGTCAAGGCATGATAAAGTAATTGTGTAGTTATCTGCTCAAATCCTCCACTCTATAATAAAGACTAATGTGTATTTATTAGCTTTTAATATTTATTTTAATGCAACTCCCAGGCAGTCTAAGGAGCGGATGCTGAATACCGGTGCCAATACTGAATCCTAAATAAAACCATATGCCATATACCTCCTCATCATATCTATCCAGTGACATGCAGGAGTTGGTGGAGGAATGATATGAGGCTGCATAAAAACTAAGGGGAGGGGAGGCATCAACCATATTCAAGCTATTTTACTTTTTCATAATATTTTCCAGTACTAGGACTTATACTTAAGCCTTAAGGGCATACAATGAAAGAAATGTTCCTGGGCATCACTATATCTCTGCACACCACTGTACTCATTCTTTCAAGAAATAAACTTCATTAATATATCAGAAGCATGTTGCAATATGTATCTTGTTTTGTGTATTACAACTTAAAAAATGCATGAAATAGAAACATGAACAAAGCTTCTTTCTTAGAACTGCACGCCTGTGGAACTCTGTCCCGTCTGCCTGCTTCCCTCTGGACTACAACTTGGATGTCTTCAAGTCCAATGTTAACAAATTCCTAATGAACCGCCCCCTTAATTAAACACTTCATCAAATCTCCACACTAGCGTAATGTACTTGCAATAACCCTTATCCCTGAGTGGCTTCCGGGCCTTGATAAGTGGTGATCACTGTGTAAAAAAAACAAAAAACTATTTAACACAAGATAAACTAGGAACATTTAAGATTTTGAATAACTTTTATCAACAACAAAAGACTAGATTGAATGTGTTCGTTCAAAAAAGTTAATTTTTATGTGTCGCCACCTTTCAAAATAATACAAAGTAAAGTGTTGGAATAAAGGGAGGAAAAAAAAGGGGAGAATGTTCAACAAACGCTCATTTATGATACGACAACGTAACAAATGTTCATAAAGAGTACTTATTCCTTCTTTCTTTTTGTTGGTTGAATAACGGTCACAGAGAGGAGTGTTTTTCCGGCTTTAACAAAGAAAGCGGGTAAATTCTCACTTGACTGCACCTGTGTCCTGTTTCTTTAGTGTCTTGTTTCTTTTTCTTCCTTGTTTACAAAAATTTACATGGGTTTATATTTCTTATTGCCGGCTCCCACAGATGCATTCGTTGTTAAATCTTATTTTTATTGCGACCCATGCCCATTGGCTAATTAATTTTTATTATTTTTCTCTTTTTGACCAGAAGGGTATGTTGAGCCTATGTGTAGTAATGCGTTTACACACTTTGTGACAGCCTAAGAATTAAACATCCGATTGGAAGTTTATTACTTTCTCCACAAATAAAGAGCCACTTTTCACAGTGAGTAAAAATTTGTTATATTCTCTTGATCTCAGATTATATCAAGAGTTGATGGCAGTTATTTCATCACTGTACATGAAGGTAGCATTTGAGAAGGAGTTACTTTATTACTAATCATGAAGGTAGCACCCATAAGCTTTTTTCTTCAATTTTCTATCAGCAAGAAAGGCAGCACATCTAGTCTAGATCATTGTTTAGATGGCTTATTCCCTGTTGGCTGAGGTATAGTGCTATATAGTTCTAGGTGGTCCAATCTCCCAGGCTTTACTTTCTCACTTTTTGTGGTGTATCTGCAAACAAAATGAAGGGTTTGCCTGTGTTCCTCCATGTGAAAAAAGAGAGACAAAATGGCCGACCCATTTATGCACTTGGAGTGTATGATGGGAAAGGCAGTTTTTTTTTTTTTTGAAGTAGCACATAAAAGGGAGTAAGCAGATAATTAGGGCAGATCGGGTGAGCACTTTTAACCAGCCTATTCTTCTGCAGAGCATGCCTTTTGAGAAGGAATTACTTTATTACTAATCATTTTTTTTTAAATATGCAGTGATGAAAATTGACATAGTTAAGTATTTATCCCAAAAGTTTCAAATACTTGCAATCATATTTAATGTTTTGAACCTTTGAAATAGTCACTATATAAAAAATGGACTTCAATGAATGAGCTTCACACTACAACTAAGTTGTTTGGAAATCTACACAGATGACTTATTTGTAGTGATGAAGATGAGAAAGTGATGAAGACTTTGTGTAGCATCATCCACACTTTTTGAAACCACCGCCATTGACTGCCACAGACAGAGCAAACAGCTGATCTCAGGTTTCACATCAGAGTTTTAATGAAGACTGACGGTGCATCTCTCCCATTGATTTTAAACATGTCCTCAGATACTAACATGGAAATTTTCATATCCTTGTGCACACACACACACACACACACACACACACACACACACACACACACACACACACACACACACACATATACATGTCAGTCCCTTTAAGAAAATCGTTTCTTATTGTTGAGCACTTTCAGTTCAAATAAAAGTCGGTCAATTTAGCTCATATGAGCAGATCATCATATAATGATTCGATAACTCTGACAGACGTTAAAAACATTTTTTAAAAATAAATGTTTTAATTTCAAGAGTATTTCCCACGGTTAACGGTGGCCGAATGAATTAGGTCCTTGCTAATGAAGCCAGACATGGCTTCTGTTGCCGGGTACGAATCTATCGACTGGTTTTAATAGTGACACCCTGCACTGATTCTCGAAAGGATGAAACACTACTGTCTGTAGGCATTTAATAATTATTATAGTATATGTATACATATTAGTGGCCTGGTAAGGTCACAGGGTAGACAACCAAGCAAAAAAAAAAAAGAAACTAATTCATCCCAAAGCAGCAAAACTGAAGTTTTTCCAGGGAATATCAACAATATTTATTCGGCCAAAGGGCTTTTCCTCTAGCATGCTGGCTTTTTAAATCTCACTTTCCAACCCCTGTTCCACTCTGTAATAATAAATCCAAAATCTGCATGAATTAAAATATCATATCTAAGCATATTTTACGACTGGGCAATGCTGGGTGCCCTCTGCTAGTTATATATAATTATTTATATATTTATTTGTATTTATAAATTAATTATATATAATTAATTTATATGTCTGTCATGATCACGTTGATAGACCATTTCTTGACAGATCACTAAAGTTAAGCAACGATGAGCCTGGCCAGTATCAGGTGGGTGACCATTTCGGAATGCTAGGCGCTGTATGTACTGTGCCGAGACATAGGAATTTTCAGGTTGGTATCTGGAGGTATGTTTAATCCACTGGGAGAGATGCACACTCAATCCTACTCTCTATCTGTATCTAGAAGGAAAACTCTGATGTAAAACCTGCTGGTGATAACCATTGCACCGAAACTAAGATTAGTAGTTGTATTAAAAAGCCTTCACCACAATAAACAAAAAGTCTTAGTGGATTTCTGGACAACTTATTTGTTGTGGCAGTCCTCATACGTCGAAATCCGTGGGAGTATCAATCATTATAAATTAATGAATATATATCGGCTTCATCCCACAAAATTTAGCAAGTAATAAAATAGTAAATAAAACGAT
>NC_136507.1:97134597-97142097 GCF_053919585.1 Euprymna scolopes
ATTCGGTGCATCCGTTCTAAAGTTTTATTGGTATATATACACGTTCATAAATAAGCATTTAGAATTTTATTAATAGTATTGATTACACTTATAATTTTAAGAACAGTGTGCACATATGCTGAAATAATTGCTGACTACCATTTGTAGGAAGATTCCATTCTTTTCTAGCGATTATTTCAAGCGCGTTCTTAAAATTACAAGCGTAATTAATTCTGAATAGATTTCAACTCGAAATGGTTGATCATTTACTAAAAGCTATTGCGTCTACATACAAACGGAAATATAGAAAGTGAAGCTTTAAACGTCCAACAATTATTTCGCATTTTCTATTGAATGCTATGCAGTACAATGCAGATGTCTGATGATGTCCGGAGCCAAATCTTTGATTATATGCTCCAACGACTACAATATAAGTCCTTGCATTGAGAAATATTAAGATTCAAATGTAGTATGTGCTACATTCAAGCTAAATTGTCTTTAGTCAATGTAGGGAAAACCCTTCTATACTGAGGCAATTTTTATTTTTGCCTACCTCCAGAGTGTCCCTTTTGGCGGAGCTGTTTTTCCCCCACATTAAAAACGACCTTGTGTCACATTTTTGCTTACGTGGGGTAGAAAATAAATACTAAGAGAGATAGTTTGAACATGATTAAATGCCCCTCCAACAGTTTTGATATCCGGTCCCTCTCACGCACACAACTAATTATATACCTTCTCTCTGGTATAAATATCCAATATGATATTTACTCAAAAGGAGTAGTCACACAAGCCATTATTCAAAGATTTCTCTTTGAGAATAACTTATGGTGTTCTCTGAAGTCTGAGTGACAACAAGTCTCCCCAGATTTCAAGTACTCTCCACGTCTTTTGATAACCTTTGAGTTAGTAAAGAAATTGAGAACATAATTTTCCTTTCTCTAATTAACCATTTTCATATGTTGTAGTAATGTTTTATTTTGGTTTCTTGGTCTTACTGGATTCCAGGGCAAGAATTTATCTAGTCTGGTAGAGTATCCAGCTTTGTGTTATTACTTAAGGTAATGTCACTTGGAGAAGGTGCACCATTCCTTGTAAAAGCCAACGTGAGTTAGCTATAGACAGGAGATCTTATTTGGGCTGAAAATACGATGTGATTTTGAATATTTGGTCAGGGTTTACTTGTAGGGAAAAGTATCCTCAGCTAAAAGTAAAAAACTACAAAACAAAGACCCACAGCATTGGATGAATAATATCTAAAATTTATGAAAAATTTTTTTCATTCTCTGAGGGTCAACTGGGGTGGGTTTCATCAGGGGGAGTAGCAGTATTTCAGTGTAATAATTTGAAAATAAAATGCCGACTCATTCCATATGTGCGTATATCCAACTACAGGTGGAGGAGGAAAAAGAGGGGTTTGGAAAGAGGGAGGAGAAAACAGAAGGGGAAAGAGAAAGATAGAGGGAGGTAGAAAGATAGAAGTTTTAATAGAAATGTGTTAAATTTTAACTCCGGGCAACGCCGGTTAACCCTGCTAGTGGGTCATAAAATGAAGCTTCAGATAAGAGCTTTACTTCATATTCTTTCTTGTGAGTACCAAATGAGTAATAGTTTATTGATGAGAAAGCTAAATGGATGATAAATAGCTTTGAGGTGCATTTAAAGAGTATTTTCTGCCCTCTTTTTTTTGAAGAGCTCTTAATATATTCACTTACTCCATTTATTGAGATGAGGTCAAAGTCAGTTCTCAGATGTTGGAGGATTTACACAATATTTTCTTGTCTTCTTTCCTTTTTCTTAAAATTACAAATAAAATGGTACACACATTGTTGTACTGAAAAATCATTTTAACAAAGATATACGACACTTTGGCAACAAATGGAAAAAACAACACAATAATGGTGTTTAGGTATTTTTGGTACTGCATTATTTTTAAATAGTTTTTTCAGGTTAAATTCAAGTTTCACGACATCTTTTTTTTATATTAAATTGTTAGGTGGAAGCACAGAATAGTTACAAAACACCCTCCCCTCCCCATTGGCTTTCGAAATAATAACATTATTATTTCAGCTCGGTACCAAAAATACATAAGTACCCACAATAATTATCAAATGTGCCAAAAGATCATTTGAATAAAAATAATGAACCTGATCTCTTGTTTTATACCTGGGTTGTGTGCACCACGAAATCATTTTGACAAAAACATACACCTGGCCAAATGCAAGAAACAATAAAATAATTATCAAATGTACCAAAAGGCATCTGCTGTGAAGAAACAACAAACTCGATTAATTGTCAAAAAGAAGATAAGTTTAAAGTTTAATGCCTGAAAGGTTATTTTCGGTAAAAGATTACAGAGGTGTAATCAAAGTCAGATCAATTCAGTAAAACAACAATAGTCGAATAAAACTCTCTTGGGGGCATAGTTATATTGACAATGCCTTCCCACATATATATATATACACACACACACCCATATTCTAAAAAGGAATCCGGGAAGCTAATCCCAATAACAAAATCAACCCGGTTTGAAAAAATAAATAAAAATAAAAATTCATACAAAAATCACTAATAAAGCTGAATGAAACAAAATTTGAATGTTGTAAACCAAGGTTGTAGAGTCAATTGGAGATTTTGTAAGAAGTTGTTAAAATAGTTGGAATTTTTTTAATCTCTGAAAAATCAACAGACAGTTTGAATATTAAAAGACTTTAAAATAAGAAGTCAGAGACAGATCTGGATATTTCGGAATTTTGTTCAGTATATAGGCCGTTTGTATAAAGAAATCATTTTAACAAAAGCGTACACCTGGCCAAATGCAAGAAACAATAAAATAATTATCAAATGTACCAAAAGGTCATTTTAATAAAAATTGTGATCCTGTTACAGGCATCTGATGTGAAGAAGCAATAAACTTGACCTGTGACGAACCTGTGACGAATCTGTGACACGAAAGCGGAAAAGAAAGTGAAAGAAAACCGTGACATCTTACCGCTACACTAAGAAGCCATAAGAAGTAAACAACGTTCAAATTTAATGATCTCAATCAAAAAGTTGACTTGCTAAGGGAATGAGTTCACACAGGTGCAGAAATGAACATTGGCTGAAAGCCAGTTTAGCTTTCCAATGATTTGTTTCCCTACGATGTTGGGGAAACCAAGCTCCCCCGAAAAAGAGGAACTCTAAAATGAATAGCAATTGTCTGATATGAAGAGTTTCCCCCACATTGATCAAAGCTAATTGCTCCATTTCAAGACGTCCCGGCATGAAAGGACGCTGACGCCTTTGCATCTGTGATTTTTACTTTATTTATACGAAAAAGCCGAACAAACACACGACAGAACAAAATAGCGTGAATTTTGTAAAAGCCACTTAAATAAAAGATATAGATGATCTCCAGTCACAAATCGTAGATATTACAATCAAGGGAGTATATAAAAAGTTCTAAAACATAGTCAGCCCCCACCCCAAAATCCCCGGTGAAAAAACCTTTTTTGGACATACAAAAACGCACGCGGCCGTTTTGTCTTATATATATATATAAGGCATTTTTAGCTTTATAACAAAACAAAAACAATTTCGAAAAGTATTTCAGAAATAAAAATATAAATAATAGATATATAGAAATAAAAAAAAGAGAGCAAAGATTGTCACCATACTGTGCATGTGTTCCTCTCGTGGAATCTGGCAGGGCACCCTGATACACAAAAACACGAGTGTGAGAAAAAGATAATGTCAACATTATATCATTAATAAAAGTTAGCGATGGAAATTCCCTTTTGTGTTTTCGAGTCTTCCTTTGTGAACCAGTCTGTGGAAAATCTTTCTTTTTTTTTTTTGTTGTTTATTTGTGAAAGAAAATGCTTTGGGGAAATTGTAAGAGAATATAACCAACTTGAGACAAACAAGTAAGTAGGTCTTTTTTTTTTTTTTTTTTTTACACAGTGATCACCACTTATCAAAGCACGGAAGCCACTCAGGGATAAGGGTTATTGCAAGTACATTACGTTAGTGTGGAGATTTGATGAAGTGTTTACTTAAGGGGGTGGTTCATTAGGAATTTGTTAACATTGGACTTGAAGACATCCAAGTTGTAGTCCGGTGGGAAGCAGGCAGACGGAACAGAGTTCCACAGGCGTGCAGTTCTAAGAAAGAAGCTTTGTTCATGGAATCTACATTTTGATTTAGGCACAGATATAGAGTGGGGGAAATTTTTCACAGTGGATTCAGCTAGACGGGTGTTTTTCGTGAAAGATTGGCGAGGAGGGACCAGAGATTGGAGTTCAGACGAGCATCTGCCATGGAAATAACGATAAAACAAGGATAGGCTCGCAACGTCTCTTCTGTGGGAGAGAGGTTGCAGGGTAGAGAAAAGGGTATCCCCCACTAAGCCACGAAGTCTATTTTGTACTCTGTCAAGGCAGGATAGGCTGTTTTCAGCAGCTCCTGCCCAGATATGGCAACAGTATTCCATCCTTGGACGTACTTGGCTTTTATATAGATAGAGAATTGCATCAGTAGTGAGATATCTTCTGGAGCGGTAGAATGATCCCACCATCTTTCCAGCAACCTTGGCAACAAACTTGATGTACGTGTTCCATTTCAGATCAGGAGTAAAGGTCAAACCCAGAAGCTTGTCAAAACACGGGGCCTCACCCAGACGAGAGCCATCCATCACAATTGATGCCAGATGGGGATCAGAGCGTTGATGATAGGAGTTTGGTTTTGGATGCATTAAAGGTAACCAGCCACATCTTCCCCCACTGAACCACGCGCTCGAGAGGAGAGAGAATCAGAGAGAACTTTGTCATTTACAGCCTTTGATGTGTTGCCGTAGATGGTCGTGTCATCAGCATAGATGTCAACGAATGATTTAAGTATGTGTTTAGGGAGGTCATTGATGTAGATCAGGAAAAGAGTTGGGCCTAGGATTGACCCCTGAGGGACTCCAGCATTTATATTGCAGGCCTCCGATTTTTGTCCATTTACCACTACTCTTATGAGCCTATCGGAGAGAAATGATTTAATGATTGAGAAAACATTTCCAGTTATACCGTAGCTGGAAAGGTCTTTTCAGTATTATGTAACATGGCATTCTCAACAAAGATATTAGCTTCATGACACATAACTATAAGAAGCAACATCACGTTCAATCATTTGAGGAACTTCACAGACTTTTGCATGTGAACTTTCTCTCCCTAAAAGCATTTTAACAATAAGCAGTAAAAGGATCCACTAAATCACAGTATTATTTCTACATGATCCACGATATTGAACGCATATGTGGTGATCATGTGATCATTTAGGACTGTTTTGTGGTCTAAGGACTACCATTACTCTAATTTTACCATACTATACATACTTTAATTTTTGAAGAGTATGATGTCAATTTAACAATCTAAACAAAAAACGTCATTACTTTCTGATCAACCTAAGTTGCATTTCTATCGGTGTGTGTGTGTTCCCATAAAAACTCAGAAATTACACAAGGTGCATTATTGGATTCAATATGACTGTCGACCTGATTATGATACAAAAAATTCATTCTCTTGAGGTCACCAATTATTAAATTAATGAATCTGGGTATGTGAGAGGAGGGGGATAAAGTTACTTCTTTTATCTTACTAATAGTTGTTCTAAAAACAACACTGGAATTAGGTCAAACAGACAGTGATTTTTCTTACTTTTTATTATGCTGAATCAGTTGTTAAAGAGAGAGAAAGGAGAGAGAGAGAGAGAGAGAGAGAGAGAGAGAGAGAGAGAGAGAGAGAGAGAGAGAGAATGTGCTGTCCTGGGAGGAGTTGCATTCAAAAAGTAATATGTAAGTAAATAATGCGTGGAGATAAAAAACAAAAAAGAAAAGATGTTATACACATTTTTTTTTTAACTCTTCTATTTTGTTATCCGTGGTCCCTGGCAACGCTGGGTGTCCGATTCTAGTATCATATGTTTAGAACATTGACACGAGCACTCTTTTCACAGTCACTTTAAGATTGGATAAAAGTACAATGACTAAGACCCTTCACTTACTCGTAGTACAATCTCCACATGAATTGTGAGTTTATCAAGTATTCTATTACACACACACACACACACACACACATACACACACACACACACACACACACACACACACACACATATATATACATTGGTGAACAAGTACTAATTAAATCTAATGCTTAAGAGGTACAAGCAGTTAGTATTGCGAAGGAACCAATTGTGAGTACGAGTGAAAGTTTGTTGTGTCACCCTGACACTGCCAGCCACTGTATTAGTTGAGAAATAATTGGAGTTGAGGACATCTGTGAAAACTATTGAAGTCAAATTAAAAGATTCAGTTCTACGACAGCCGTTCTTGTCAAAAGGAGAGGAAATGACTTGTTAGGAAACACCAGGATTGAAAACGAAACAGAAACTGTTGCAGAATTGTAGTGTATTTTTTTTGTGTGGTTGTTGTTGTTGTTTGCACACACACACACACACACACACACACACACACACACACACACAAATATTTATTAATATAAACAAATTTACAAGGTCGCGACACTTGTAATTTTTTATCTTAATAAAAATATATTTTGTTTTTCTTTTATTGAGCACTCTTAATAACCTCGTTCAATTCATTAGTTATTACTCTTGAATACCTATAATCTGGTGGTATATGTATATGTATATATATATATATATATGTATATATATATATATATATATATGTAGTAGAGATTTAGAAGGCTATCACAATGTGAGGAATGAGATATAGTCGGTGTTGGTGAGAGAAGACGAAAACAAGTGCCGATTTACAAATCAATAAGTACATACATATATGTCTGCATATACATATATTTATTCCGTTGTATTAAATACAAATATCTTACTTGTTATGTCTGTGAATTTTCTGCTCCATCACCTACCATGTTTTGAATTGATCTGTCACGTCCACCATTTGAAAAGGGGAATTTTTTTCCGAAATATAATGGATATTGTCACAGACATAACAAGTAAGATATTTGTATTTAATATCTCATTCCTCGAATTGTGATAGCCGTCTAAATCTCTACTACATACCTATCCCACACAATGCTTCAAGCAAACTACATATCAATTCTCTCTCTCTATATATATATATATAGTAAGTAATAAAATATATATGGCGATGTATCACCCCTTCCCCTTCACCTCACATAAAAACCGACCTTGTGTCATATTTTGCTTACGTGGGGAAGCAAATAAATACCTACTCTAGGATTCTTCAGGCTTACTAACTAGCTCTACCTACGTATTGTTGAAGTAAATACTTAAAATTTACACATAAATTTATACTTTCGTACATTAATTTATGTGAGTAAATGAAGTTTTATATACATATATATATATATATATATATATATATATATATATATATATATATATATATATATATATATATTATAAGCTCTATTTCCTATTTGGTTTTATCGAGCTTTTATGTCTGGTTGAGATAATTTTATAAATATTAATTCTTTAATATTTATAATTTAC